>NC_060962.1:3381731-3399231 GCF_910589235.1 Vespa crabro
TGACCGTCGATCGATTATCCGTGCCGCGGTTGAGTGAATTTTGTGAAAAGAAAAATAGCTCCCTTCGAAAATCAGTTCCATGCGAGGCAACTCGACAAAATATCTCGAGAACCAAGAGGACTCTTTATACTCCTCGAATCGATATTCGATCGAGAGTCGAATGAACAAAAAAAAAAAGAAAGAAAGAAAACAGAAGAATGTGAGAGAGAGAGAGAGAGAGAGAGAGAGAAATTTTCCAAACATAAGTATCTTCTTTCTCTTGGTATTCCATAATTTTGTTTTTTTCAATTATACACGCGTATAAACGAATGACGACATTACAGCACAAACTCTAATCGATCTATTTCGAATAACATGACCGAATTCTTCGACGTATCATACAAAATTTCATTTCCATGGATCCCACGCGTCAACCACTTATCATTAATCTCGAACGATTTTCCCGTAACTCACTAACACTGAACTATCTTCGTAAATATATATATATATATATTTTCCAATGTACCATCACTGGAATTCTAATTCCTGTCTAAGTCGCGATCGAGTTTAAAGCACTTTATACACGAACTTTGTTTCGTTATAAATTAATCAAGTTAAGACTGTTGAGTTACATCATGAAAATCCGAAGAAAATTTGTAAATAAATTGTTGGAACTTCAGGAAAAAAAGAAAAAAGGAAAGAAGGAAAGAAAAGAATTAAAAAAAGAAAAAGTAAAACGGGAACGTATCATTTTAAATTATTAACTCTTTTTAATTAGTGCGACATCGTAAACTTTTTCTATCTGTCTCGTCCTTTTTTATTTTTACTATAGAAATGCGATGACGATGTCTATGTTACGTTGTAATGTATTTTATAAATTTATGCTTTCACGTAAAAAAAAAAAAAGGAAAGAAAAAAGAAAAGAAGGAAAAAAAACCTATTAAATATGATACTGAAAACTTAAGGACGAACAATTAATTAAATCAACAGAATTTTTTCTTTGAACCGAATGTGCACACACATCTTTCGCTGTCAATATACTTCGACGAAAGCGCGGGAGCACGTTCGCCAACGACAAAGAAGCCAATCAAGAGAGACGATGCCTTAACGCATCGACTAAATCAAAATTCACCATGCACACTTAACGAAAGCAAACAAAGTGATACTTCAAGTTTACATTCGATGCATTAGTCTATCAAAGTTTCTCTCTTCGGCCGAAATTTGTCGTCGGTTCAATTTTAACAAACCAATTTCCTTGAAAACTTATTGACTTTACTATAAATCGCATGTAAAAAATCGTTTTACAATATATTCAAATTTTCTTTCTTTGTGCATGAATTAGAATTATATGGTAACAGTCGACGATATCTAATTTCCCTTTCCATCGTACGTACTTTCATTCTAACGAAAACGAAAGTAAAGATCCATTCTTCTATACTTCTTCCTAACACTCACTTTTATCGGAAATACCATGAGATTTACTATAAGTTAGAGTTTCTACAAGCCAATCGGATTACGAGGTTGAAAAGAGAAAACAAAGAACAAAGAAAAAGAAGAAAGAATCGAGAAGGAAGTTTTGTTTTCTCTTACCAAAAAAACTCTTCAAGAGAATGAATTGATATCCTCGTAGGAAACAGCAAAAAATGTTGGATGCGATCTGCAGAAACCGAAGCAACCTCTTTTTTATTATATCTTTTTATCTCTTTAACCTCCTCTTTTTCTCCCTCTCTCTCTTTCTCTCTTTCTCTCTCTCTCTCTCTCTTTCTTTCTCTCACCTTTCTCGAATAATTTTCTTTCCTCCTTTCACTACTGACTCTATCAAAGCAAACAACTCTAATTTATTCGTATATCATTTAAAACGCACCACAGCTTTCTTATATGTGTATATATATATATATATATATACGTATGTATATATATATATATATATATATATATATATCTTCGTTCACTCTTTTTAAGTTCTTATATCACGATAAATTAGAAGAAAAATATCGGACCGTAAATACCATCGACAAATAGACCGAACACCTACGACGGTCGACGGCGTACTGCCGAGAAATGGTTGGTTCAAGTCGAAATAGCGATGTCTACCTTGCCGACGCAAGCGTCCTTGGACCGAGAGCGCGGATCAGTGCTAGTCTGTTTGAGTGGGGGAGTATGCTATAGAGCCTGAAGAGAGGGTTGAACGAAAAGAGAGAGAAAGAGAGAAAGAGAGACAGAAAGCGCGAGAGAGAAAGGGAGAGAGTAAGAGAAAGGGAGAGGGAGAGTGAACGAGAAAGAGAAAGAGAGAAAGAGAGACAGAGAGTCAAAGAGGGAGAAAGGGAGGGAAGGGAAAGGGAGAGAATGGGAGGTTGCACGAGCTCATCGGTCGTGTAGATACCTGTTGAATGTACCTCGACGACGAAGCCTTACACGTCGACCGCTTGGTTGGCCACTCGAGTAGAGGAAACGAAGACGAGACTACCTAAGAAGGAGGAAGGAGTAAAAGAGAGAGAGAGAGAGAGAGAGAGAGAGAGAGAGAGAGAGAGAGAGAGAGAGAGAGAGAGAGAGAGAGAGAGAAAGGAAGAAAGAGAGAGAGAGAAACGTCGCGAAGCAATGAAAGGATTCTCCTAAACAAACGTTCATGGTTGATCGGAGATTCGAGAATCTCTTAGGACTAGACTGACCTTCAAGGATACTCCATTACGATGATCCAACACAGTAGTTTCCATCCAATTATCTTTCATTATCCAACTAATGTCTTCCTCGTGTCTATCCTAATGTGTCATGATTGATACAATATAATTTGTAAAATCTCACACTTGCATTTAAAAATTCTCATTTGATTCAATTGTCATCACATAGAAGATCATTATGGAAATGATATTTATTCCTAGGATTGATGTTTCTTTTTTCTTTTATATTTTTATTTTGAAGATATTTCAACAAAATATACGAATCTATAAAGTGTATTAATATGTCAATCAATTGTTGATCAAAAAGATTTTTGATGGATTTAGTTTTGTATTTTGTATTTTTCAATAAATTCTGAAAAATTCTCGGCGTAATTATAGAAAAATGATTTAAAGTGAAACAGTGTTGGAATATTACATATGACATATATATACATATATATATATATATAGATATATATATAACATATGTTATGTATATCATTGAAATAACGCATATTAATGAAATTAGTGCGCGTATGAATCCCACCGTGAAACTGTCCAATAATATGGTAATGTAGTGACACAGCATCGAATCAAAATGTTTCGCGTAAACTTCGCCTGATTTTATTCGCGCATGTGCATTAGTCCACGCGCCCACTCGTTCATAGTTATTGTCGAATAATTTTGTTAAAAAAAAAAAAAAAAAAAAAAAGAAAAAAAAGAAAAAATTGCGAGATTAACTACGTACTCACTTTTAGCATTTTATTACGCATAAAACTACGTGTTTATGAAACTTATAGCCGTAGGAAGGGACAACATATGTATTTATGTATATATATATGTATGTATGTGTATATGTATATTATGTAAACGGCAGTAAGACGCCACGATAAAGTGCCCGTGGGGCTTTACAAAGTCAACTCCTCCTTCGCCTCCCTCTCAACCTCCTTTCATTCCTGTTTCACCTACTCCTCCTCCTCCTCCTCCTCCTCCTTCTTCTCTTCTTCTTCTTCATCCTCTTCCTCCTACTCCATCTCCTACTCCTACTCCTCCTACCTCTACTCCTTCTTTACCTTCGTTGACAATGACTCGCGTACTCGTAACTCGCTGAGGTTTGTAATAAGATTTCACGATGCGTACTTTACGTTTCGAATGAACTCCACTACTTGATATTTTCTGGTACATAGTATATACAATGGCTTCCTAAAATATTCCTATACCGTTCTCCCGAATAATAGGTACATTCTCGATATTAACGAAAAATAAATTCGATAATTTTTAAGCAAATTTAAAAGAGTAAAAAAGGAAAAACAAAAAAAAAAGAAGATTTGATCATTTTCCATCAGGTTTTTCAATTTTTTTTTTTCATTATTTTTCATCAGATATCATCGAATGTTTTCGTATATCGACGATACGAATGAACATTATTCGATCTATTGTTATTATTCAACAACGTAGTTCAACTGATCGAATATTTGAAAATATCTGACGAAATATTGATACAATATTTAAAGGACATAACTCTAATAATCTTTTTAACTCGTCAACCGCATACTTTTTTTAGGATCATTTAATTTTTCTCAATATTCACTACAGATATATATATATATATTAGAGGGACCGGAAAGTAATATCGTTTCTGCGCATGTCGATATTTGATTGTGATTAAAAATAAAAACTCGTTAAAAATTTATTCGTTCGAATTTAATTTAAGAAAGCGACATTACTTTCCGGTCCCCCTAATATAATGAAACAACACGTTTAAAGAAACATGCTAATATTTTTTTCTTTTTTTTTTTCTTTTTTTTTTTTAATCATCCGTTCCAAAAAAAAAGAAAAAACTTATACTACGGTTTATCATTTTCTATTTTATCTCTTTTAACATTGATCTTTCAATCGGTAAAGTTACATAAGTAAGAAATCCATGTCCAAACGAGTCGAAAAAGTGACAATGAGTGTTAGTAAATCTAACCGGCGTCACTGATGTAATAAATTATCGCTACGTACGGAATAGTCGTGAATTTGCAGACATCCCCCCTTTGGCCGAAGGTTTTATCGATAAGCTACGAATGCCAACGATACGTAGATAGCTAGATATACATATACATATATATATATATATATATATATATATATATATATAATATGTATGTATGTACGTGGATATGTGTGAATATATATGTACGTTAACGTTAGAGAAGAAAAACGGTTGCTTTTTCTCGCTAAATTTCATCCAAAAAGATAAGGAAGGGAGAGGAGAGAAGGAAAAAGACCTATGTAGGTATGTATTTACAGGAATTTGGCAAACAGAATGCAATGATTCACCGAGAAACCATGCTGGGAGCGCGAAGGACTTCGTTAAAAAAAAAAAGGAAAAAAGAGAGAAAGAGGGAGGAAGAAGAACAAAAAAAGAAAAAGCCTGGCAGTGAAGATATCGAATCTTTTTTCTATAAAAAAAAAAAAAAAAAAAAAAGAGAGAGAGAGAGAAAAAAGAAAGAAAGAAAGAAGAAAAGATCTTTTGAATTGTAAGATAGTTCTCTTAAATGAATAAAAATGATCGAATTATTTCTTTTTCGCGATATATTATAATAAAACCAAAAATTCTTATATATATATATATATATATATATTATACAAATAAATATTTACTATATAAAATAGTAGTAAAGAAAAAAGGCAAAATAACATTTCACAAATACATTAATGTCGATATCAAAATAATCTGTATTATTATTTTTATTAAATAGATGTAATTGTACGTTGATTACGAATGATTACGAAATCCTAACGATCATGTCACCTGACGATTATATATTATCTGATTATAGTATCCCGCACGCAAGCTCGTCGCAAACTCGTTTCCTTTGGCAAGTAATTGGTCTAATACACACAGATACATATACATACATATATATATATATATATATATATATCTCATTTTTTTTTTCAAAACATCTAATGAAACGACGTAACAAATAGAGATAATATCAATATTCCAAGTATTATTTATGTAGGAAAAGAAAATAAAAAGGATAAAGAAGATAAATGAAAAAAAGAGAAAAAGAAAGGAAGATGTTTTTTTTCCAGCAAGACAGGATGTCGTTAAGTCAGTGAGATTTCAAGATTTAAGATCTCTTATTGTTGAAACTGAAAATCTGACTCCTTGATTCTTAACAACCATCCAAAAATTCTCTCGTAAGATTGACAGCAAGAGAAACACTCTTTGGACAAACTATTACGGATAAATTTAAACGCAATCTTAAGGATTAAGCGTACTACCTTAATCTTGGGTATTCATCAGTCGGAGTCGCGGGTACGCGTTAACGTGATTTGAAATCGTTTAAATAAAAAAAAAAAAAAAAAAAAAAGAAAGAAGATGAGAATAACGGTGAAGGTTGGGGGAAAAGGTACGAGTAAGTCGAAGAAATAGAAAAAGGAAAAGAGCTTATGAAGAGAGAGAGAGAGAGAGAAAGAGAGATAGAGGGAACCGTTTAAGGACCTGGAAATTACACTCCGCGAAAGGAAGTTACGAGGTGGATTGAACTTGTGATTACGTGGACGAATCCCGTACCCGTCTACGATCCGTAGGAGGATATAACATAGCCAGCGAAAAAGACGATTGATGGACCATAGAGGAAAAAGGAAAGGAAACGGAAATGTTTCCTTCGTTCGCTAAGCGATTTGGCGACCGCTATTAGAATTAAAAAAAAAAAAAAAGAAAGAAAGAAAGAAAGAAAGAAAAAAAAGAAACAGAAATAATAAAGAAAAGAAAATCTCTTCAAATATAGAGCTCCTTACTTTATAACGATTCGAAAAAATCCTCATCGTACTGAAATAAAGTATCACGAGAGATATAGACGTGTTCTTTTCATTTTCGACACGGAAACACTAGAAAGAATATCGAGAATGTTTAAATAATTGTCTATACGTAACAATGTGATTTGTATTCTTTCAACAATTAATCGATTGAGTTGCGAATTATAAAATAAATAATAATAATTATTTAACTGTTTGTAAAGATTGAAGAAAATATACTTTAACGTGTAAGAGAGTAAAGCGTTTAATAAGAAAATTGTGACAATAAAGTTTTCTTTATCTATTATTTAAAATAAAAAAATAACAAAATTATAAAGGATTATTGGATGAATACATCGATTCGTTTAAAATCGATTCGATACTCAATGAGTTAATTAAATACTATATATAATAGAAAAAAAGAAAATTGATATTATAGTATAGCCGAAACTCTCTCTCTCTTTCTCTCTCTCTCTCTCTCTCTCTCTCTCTCTCTCTCTCTCTCTCTCTCTCTCTCTCTCTTTTCCTCTAATTACAATCCACATGTCGCCATTTCGATTTATTTCAACAGTACACGAACGCTTCGAGAATTTCTATAGTATATACTACTAACGTGAACTGAAACGTGCTTCCCAGCTTTCATTGAATAAGTTATACAATGAAAGTCCTCTCGAAACGCGAAAACTTTGTTTCTCCTTGATTTCGAAATACTCTGTGTACTACGAAATTCGGTGTCAGAGGAAAAGAAGGAAAGGAGAAAATCTACAATTCGCTTCTCGAAGTCGAAGACAAATCGCTGTCACGATTCTGAATTTTCTTAACGTCGAACCTATTGATCACTGTTGAAATAATCTAAAGTTGGACAATGTATCGGGATAAAGTCGTTTCGAATAAAGAAACTTTCGCAACACTTTTCGTTCTTCGAAGAAACGAACGATTTGTCAAATTTTATCGAAATAAATTACTTTTCCAAATATATCCTAATTATTTTCTTTGGAAGAATAAAAAAAAAAAAAAGAAAATTTGTCCTTTGTATACATCTCTAGGTACATGCCACATTTGTTAATTAGATTTAATCATTATTGCGGGATTACTTTATGTATCAAAATCAATGTATTTATTGGTCGTTTCAAAAATCGATTTACATGGAAATTTGGTATACATAAGAAAAAGCAAATATTATACCCTATATTATCGTTAATTTGGTATATCCGTAGGCAAACTGTGATCTCGTCAAAACGGACCCGTTCAACCGATTATATTTAAAAATATTTATTTTTCATTTATTCTTATATACCTAAAAATTTTGTTCAGATCGATTATGAACTGTGGTATATTTAATTTAAAAGTTTTCTCTTTTTTTAAAAAAGAAAGAAAGGACACGTTCTTAATCCTATCCTTGTTTTTTTCTTTTTTTTTTATCTTTTTTTTTTTACCAAGACATAAACTTCTCGTAATCCGAGGCCGAAGTATAAAAAGAAAATAATGGCTAATAAAAAAGTAAAAGACAGTAAGTAATAGCCACGGTAAGATCGCATTATCGCAAGAGGTTTCCATGGGAACCATCCCTTTATGACCGTAAGAAAAATTCGAAAAGTATCCGACACCTTTGAAGTTTGACGAATCTTAACTCTCCATCTTCTCTCGTTTAACGAAATATCTTGTAAAAAAACAATAAATGTAATTATAACGAAAAGGGAAAAGGATAACGTTCCGCGACGTAAAAAAAAAAAGGGAAAAAGAAAAAAGGAAGAAATAGAAAAACAAAATTGCAATTGACACATTTCTATCTTAAACATAGTTTAAAGTTATTTAAACATTTTTTTATAACTTTGTCGAATTTTGAACTCACGTATATATAGCTATATCCTCACTCTACCCCGTCCCAAAACAAAAACAAAAAAAAAAGAAAAACAAAAAAGATGCCAAAGAAAAATCTTTAACTTTCACAAAAATATTAGTATGGATCAATTAAAAAATAAGAATAAAAAGAAGGAAAAGAAAAGGAAAGAAAAAAAAAAAGAAAAAAGAAAAAGTATGAACATCTTATAACTGTCATAGACTAGTAATTAACTTGTAAACCTTCTAAACACTAACGTGTTATCCGGCCTAGGTATCCCTATCTAAACGTAATAAAGACGTTTGCCAAGTGAAGCTTGATTAAAACAAGGCAAGAACCAGGAACTGGAAAGGGAAATAGAAAGAGTACGAAGAAGAGAAAGAAGAAGAAGAAGGATGAGAGAAAAAGAGAGAAAGAGAGAAAAGAGGGTAGAGTCAATAAATGAGCACGGCGACGTGGAAAAGAGTTGTAAGACGCAAGCAAGGATACGTCAAAAGGTTCACGCGCACAAGTCGGGCGGCAAATGAGCCAAACAGCCTGAGGGAAAAGGTCGTCGTCAAAAGGGAAGGCAAAGCAGAAGCAGTAACACCACTACCACCACCACCACTACCACTACCAGCAATAGCAGCAGCAGAAGCAGCAAAAGCAAAAGCAGTAGCAACAGCAACAGCAAAAGCAGCAATAGTAACAGCAGCAAGACTAGCAGCAACAACAATAGCTGCAACGCTAGCAGCAGAAGCAATGCTAACAGCAACAGCAGCAGCCAGCAGCAGCAGCTTAGCTAGGTGAAATTCTTGACTTTACCCTCAGGATAGTGAATTACCACCTAGCACGCCTACTAGATTGCTATTCGCGCGCCCCACCTCGTTTTCTTCATCCCCTTACGGCACCGATGAGACCGCTCTGCTGCTACGAGATGTTCGGAGAGGGGCTCCATTTCAACCTTATTAACATCTTTCACCGGTTTACACCGTGACTACACGAGAATGAAGAAAATGTCTTCAAGTGGGATATTGCTCTCTCTCTCTCTCTCTCTCTCTCTCTCTCTCTCTCTCTCTCTCTCTCTCTCTCTCTCTCTCTCTCTCTCTCTTGCATTTGCTCTTCGCAGAATTTAAAAAAAAAAAGAAGAAAAAAAAGTAAGAAAGAATACCATTTTGTTATACAACTTGCTTGAAAATATGCTTCCTCCCCACAGTCTTATCTTACTCTTTCTTTACTTTTCTCGCATTTCGTCGTACTTCAAAAAAGAAAAGGTCTTTTCTTTCTCTTCTTTTTTTTCTTTTCTTTTGTCCTGTTTTTTCTTTTTTTGGTCTTTTTTTTATAGTCCGCTTGCCTCTTTTCAATGCACCGAATAATGTCACGAATATGGACGTTTGTATTCATGCCCCGCACATTTAGGGGCAGGCACAATATTAAAGGGGAATATCTGATATGAGAAAATCCTATGGTAATCATATACCGGGCGTTTATTAGCGGACGATTCGCAAATAAACAGCTGTGCACAACGATGTTTTCGCTACTCGTTCTTACGTTTGTATAAATATATGTATGTATGTATGTATGTATATATATATATATATATATATGTATTTATGTATGTATGTATATATGTATATATGTATGCATGTATGCATGTATGTATATATGTATATATGTATGCATGTATGCATGTATGTACCATGTTTACATTTTTTACTTAAGAAAATTTCACGAGTATTGAATATCCAAGTGCTGTTTTATTGAAAAGAAATCTATTTCGTATATAGTTCTGTTTAAAAACCTTGGGAATTGTAATACGTTTCATTTAGTTATAATTCTTATAACGGTACTCTTATATATTCACCTAGAAGAATTAGTGTTCTCTTGAGAACGAGGGAATTCTAATTGAATATTTTAATGAAAAGACATGAAAGAATCGGGATGAGAGATCTTATTATTCTAAACTCATCAAGTGGAAAAGTGAATTACCGGGAGAATATTAACTAAAGTTTATATAAATATCGTTAAATAAAATTAAAAAAACAAAAAAAAGACATACAAAATATAAAAAGGAAAGAAGACAGAAAGAAGGAAAGAAAAAAGATTTAATTTAAAAAATATAATTAACTTTATATTCAATCTGTCTATTTTTGTAATGAAAATTAAAAAATCATTCTATTTTTAATTTACGAATCTCAATTATCTACGTAATTTAATTTATATCTCTCTCGGCTGATTATCTTGTTAAATATTTTATTTACTTTACTGTTGCTTTCGATAAATCGTATTTTGTGCATGTTTAACCTGATTTTAATGACAACGAACGATACGAATGAAAATAAAAAAAAACACACACACACACAATTTTATTGATGTTCGTTCATTCGGAATATGTTATTTCGAGTGATAAATATACAAATTTTTCGCATTTAATTTAAAAATGTTTATATTCATGTTTGTGTAAAAGTGTACACAATAGGGTCTCACGATAATTCTAAATAAATACCTTAAAAATAATAAATTTGATATTTTGTTTCATGAAACAAATTATTATATTTTTTTCTCTAGTGAAAGACGAGAGAACTGGAAAATAATACTCATTAAAATTTTCATTGTTATTAAGTAAAAAAAAAGAAAAAAAGGAAAAAGAAGGAAAATAATAATGATCACTCGATCGATCTCGTTAAGTTTTGCTAATTAAATGAGCCAGCCATTTAGATAGCGATCTCCGTTCGTCGTGAAACGCAATGCGTTTGACAGGGACTGGACACGTGGGAGTTGAATTATTAAATATACCAATGAGAATAATCAAACGTCAACAATTCAATGTACAATAAAAACCGAAATCACGGACAGAGTGGACACTTAATGTTCCGTGATGGAACTCTCACCTGTCATACTAGAATTATATCCGATAATCCACTGTGTGACAGTTCTAGGGGAGAGAAAGATTTAAAAATATGGTTCATGTTTTTTGTCCATATTTATACATCCACCTCTTTCATATAAAATCTTATAAAACAAATCTACAAAAATTATTCAAGAAAGAAATGAAATATTTTCAAAGAAATATTTTCTACAAAAATTAATTACAAAAAAAAAAAAGAAGAATAGAAAAGAAACGCAATTAAAAGACTCAAGATGTCCATAAAAACTTTTGATATAGGATGTAACTAAATTATTATTTGGATGCTAATATTTTCCATTATTCCCATTTAAAAGCAACCGTTGCCGACTCTACACTTAGATCGATAACATCCCTCTTTTTGCCTTGTACAAGCACCGAACGAAAAGTCGAGTTTGTTTGAAGAGCAAACGGATGAAAACGACGATACAAAGAAAAGAATAAAAGGGAAGAGAGAAAGAGAGAGAGAGAGAAAGAGAAGAAAAAAGTAAATGAAAAACAAGCGAAAATTTGCAACACTCATTAGATAAAATGCTTACATAGAATATCTAATGCCTCGTTCTTCGTTTCAAAATAAAGATAGGGTAAATACTTGTCTCGTCAGAATAACAATAAATCTTGAAATATTTCTCTTCAACAAAGTGAACGAAGTTGGCTGATAATAAACAAAATAAAAATGTTAATTCGTCAAACATGTACATATACGTATGTATATAAAAATGTCTGTAACAAAAAAAAAAGAAAAAAAAAAGAAGAAGAAGAAAGAAAAACACAAAAATATTTTTCTCTCACGTTTTCTCGTAATAATCGCAATGCAAACAACAACGTCATTACTTTAAGTCGTTACTTTATTTTCCTCAACGTGACTTACCAACGGAGAGCGTCTTAAAAGCTGATGTTAGAACGTCAGAAAAATCGTGAATAAATTTTTTCCAAAGAAGGTACTTTCCTTAGGAAGTAACGAAAAAAAAAAAAAAAAAAAAAAAAAAAAAAAAAAAAAAAAAAAAAAAAAAAAGTGGGAAGTTCGAGGTTCAAGAAGGAAAAAGAGGAAATCCTTCGAGCGAAATTTGGAAGCTGCGCGTGCTGCTGATGTACCCTTGTAAGAAAAAGTCTTCCAATGTAAACAGAACATCAGTTCACGAGAAAGAAAGAGAGAGATGGAGGGGGAGAGAGAGAGAGAGAGAGGGGAGCAGAGAGAAGGAGAGTTTGATGCAACCTTCGAGAAGAGGAATGTGAGTTACGAAAAGCGGTCCTGCCATAAGGTCTGCTTCCCACGTTTTCTACGCTTTCATATAAAATTGTGTGCAATAAGCTTTCGTTCGTGCTGAGAATATCGAAATATAGTAGTGCACACACGCAGATATGTACAACATACGCCTCTCTTCAGAACTACGACCGGCTGACACGCGTATCATTTAGGATCTAGTAAAGAAAATTTTGCATTTATCATCCAACTATTATTTTGTTCAAAGAGAGAAAAAAAGAAAAGAAAAGAAAAAAATACAAACGCGCACCCGCGTAAACACATATACACGTATATACAACGAGGATTAACCTCACGAGGATAAACCAATCTTGAAATAGTTAAGGCAAGAGTATTAAGAATAAAAAAAAAAATAAAACAAAAACAAAAAACAAAAAAAAACAAAATTCTATAGATATCCATTATATAAAGAGAACAGTTTAAATTTAATAAATTTGAAAATAAATTCCACCGAACAATAAGGCACATTTAATCATAAATCGTAATGTACTTACATGATATCCACACACAATATAATATATTATTATACTTTTCAAAGTATTTATTAAATCCTGTTAAATCTATACAATATCCGTTAAATCAATGAAAACTGCTTATGCACAAGCGAAGATTTATTCTATCGTCGTAACTTACGGCTATACATTCCAATTGTAAATGCTTACTGAAACTTACGCTTTCTATTTAATAGCCCGAAATCCAAATTAACATCGCCTCAAAGAACGCATTTAAACGCTCACGAATATAGGATACAAAAATCCAGACGTCTTTCATGCTCAAAAGGTGTGAATTTAAATACAAATTGATATTTCTAACGAATGTATATGGATTAAAATAGGAAGGCAGGGAGAGAGAGAGAGAGTGAGTCGTAGAAAGGAATAAAATAAAATTTTATTAATATTTTATTATTTAATCCGAATAATAGATGAGCTTTCGAAAACAATAAATAATCATCAAAAATAATTTCTATTAGGATAAAAAAGAAAAAAAAAAAAGATAAATCTCGACTATTCTTACCGTAATTTTCTTTTCTCGTTTCTCTTTCTTTTCCTTTTTTTTATTTTTAATCGTCATCAAAAACGATCTATAACGACGAGCAAAGATTGGACGTTTTATATGGTTATTAAAATAAAATATAATCTTGAGAAAAAGACAAAAGAGAGACAGACAAAGAAAGAGAGAGAGAGAGAGAGAGAGAGAGAGAGAGAGAGAGACATCATAAAAGCCCGTTCTCGCAATATCGCACCAATCTACCTCCCGTCTCGTAAAATCGCTGACTCTAAAGCGTGTAAAGAAACGTGAGCGAAAACGAAAGAGAGAAGAGAGAGAGAGAGGGGAGTAGGAGGAGGTAGCTGCGAAAACGTGAAATTTCGCTTCGGTCAGGAATCTTCTTCCTTCTTTCCTTTGATGTACTCATTTTCTTACTGTCTACCACCTCTCTTACCGATATTTCTCCAACCCCTCTTTTCATTCTATACGTCTACCACTCGCGAGACCCACTTAAGTAACCGGGATTCCCTTAGCTCCCTTTCAAATTACACGATATATTCATTTTAAAACCGTGAACCAACGAACGGAGAAGACGAGGGCAGGTTCCTTAAATTTCTCCTTGTGATTCTAGGTTCAAATTTTGTATGAGACTGGTTCCATGCAATTGGACGAAATTAGAAATTTTATTAATCAAACATAATATCGTTTTAAATTTATACAACCTATGAAATTATTATTTTTCTATTTCTTTCGTTTTTTCTTTTTTTTTTTCTTTGTCTTTTTCTTCTTTCTTTTTTAGTTCTTTACATATGCTTTCATTACATAATTTTTCATTTATGTGCGTTCGATTAAGATATAATCAATGTAAAACAACATAAGTAGATATGATAATCATAAGCAAGTATATGCATATACATTATACATAAAATATGCAGATATGTATTTACATTTATGAAATGATATTATCATATGAAATGTTTCTTTTCGTATTGATTAAGTCTCCTGTCGCTAAGCAACGTCCACTGTTATGCAATTCAAACTTCAATTAACAGACTCTCCTCATTAAAAGACACCAGTCTTTTCAAATTCAAAAGTGCTTTATGAGAAATTGCGTAACATCTTGACATATTATTGAGTGTCAAGTAAGTTAACAAAAAAAAAAAGAAAAAAAAGAAAAAAAAGAAAAAAAAAGGAACCCAGAAAAAAGTACACGACAAAATTACAAGATTATCCGAATAAAAATGAGATAAATTACATCAAATACATATACGTTACAATAAATTACTTAAATACATACTTCTATGTATACGTGTGCGAGATACCCACAAGTATTAAAATAAAGTATTAAAATAAATACGATAAAAATAAAAAGTACTAGAGAACAGGATGAGAAAAGAAAAAAAAAATCGAAAGAAAGAAATAGTAAACAAACCCGATTAGTCGAGTAATTTCGTCAAATAATATGAACAGGTTCAAAGAAGAATTCATTCTTACAATCAATTCGCAACGTGCACCCAAATTGCACAGAGTTTCATAACCATATCTCGCATACTAAAAGTGCTTTGGAATTTCATCGCGTGTCTCTCGTAATTTTTATCTAAAGTTCCATACGACTATATATATTTATATATATATATATATTTATATATATATTTTTATATATAAAATGTATTCGGATCGGTTCATATAATCACATGACATAAAAATCTGCGAAACGAAAGAAATGAGGTGCGTTTTATGAGAAAACTTTCGTTAAGATCGTCGTAGAACGTAAAGAATGCTAGTCAGTAGGGAAAGGAACCGATACGAAGGTGAAAACTTTTAGAGAATTCTTATGTCGACTTACTTTTTTCTCTTTCTGTCTCTCTCTTCCTCTCTTTCTCTCTTTCTCTTTTTGTCTCTCTCTTCCTCTCTTTCTCTCTCTCTCTCTCCCTCTCTCTCTTTCACTCTCTCTTTTTTCTTTGTCTTAAGATTTACGAGACTTTCGAGGGTTGTAAATGTTTTTTTGATAAATCCACGAAAAAAAAAGAAAAGGGAAAGGGAGGATAAAAAGCGAAACTTTCGACACCCCGATATTTAAATTATACACAGTGAATTTCACCCTATAAATTATCCTTTCCCTAAATGTTCTCTCTTTCTAATGTCTAAATAAGGAGAGATACTTGTAAAGGAGATGCGAATGTATATTCAAATATGTTCAAATTTATTATCAAAGTTTTATGCTTGAGAAAAAAAGAAAGAGGAAGAAAGATATAAAAAGAGAGAGACAGATGAACAAAGAGAGAGAGAAAGAGAGAGAAAAAAAATTAATTTTCGTGCCAATGATTTCAATTGATGTATTCCTTTCATTTTCTCTCTCTCTCTCTCTCTCTCTCTCTCTCTCCATCTCTATCTTTATCTATCTCTTTCTTTTTCTCTCTTCTTTGAAATCAATATATTTTCGTGACACCTTGCAACACTACAAAGTAATTATCCCGATATTGTCCGTCACTTCTCGAAGGAGAAATACAGAAGAGATCTCATCGTTGTTACTGTTCTATAGTGATCACGTCGATAATAAAGTTATATAGAATTTCATCTGAATTTCTATTCGTGATTTGTGTGATTATTATCAAAAACGAAACGTGATCCAATAAAATATCATTTTAAATATATATATATAAATATATATATATATACATAATTCAGTTTTTAATCAGCGATTTTTTTAGTTTTTATTTGCATCTATGAAATATGGGGAAAAAAAATAGAGAGAAAAAAAAAGGAAAAAAGAAAAAGAAAAAATGTATAAATTTGGCGCGATCGTAGTAGTGTTGGAAAATCTTATGGAGTGAGAGAGTGAGTGGAGGAGACCAGGGAAGGAACTGTGAGATAGAAAAAGAAAGAAAAAGAAAACGAGGAAAAGAGAGAGAATTCTTTAGACGGCACGGTTTTCTACAAACGTACCTCATTAAAAATAATGAGACGTAGGAGTGTGTCAAAGCGTAAAGGACAGAGTGATGGATGAAACTGGTCCATAATGCAAGTTACAAAGTCCTTCTAAACATTAAGACGCGATTTTACGTAATCAAGAAATATATCTATTAAATAGGTAATTACGTAAATGAGTAATTACTTTTCGTACATTTTATAAAAAAGAACTATTTTTAATCAAGTGAAATATTATATCAATTATTTGCTTAATTTAAAAATATTATCTACGTGTATCTCAAGATTTGATAAAAAGAAAATTTAACGAGCTCTCAGAGTCGAAAGAAATCATTCTTAAATAAAATCTTACCTTTCGGTCAATTGAAAAGGAATCATTCGAGCAGATTATCTGTTAAAATGAATTCTTGAGTTCGTAATACGATTAACGCTGATCGCAGATACGCGATGAGCTTTCAAACGAAAAAAGTACCGATGCAACTGTCTCCGAATTAACTTAATCGAATTTGTGCACTATGCACAATGAACATTATCACTCTAATTGTTTCATACGCAATCTAAAATATCAAATAAACTTACGCTATCGCAAAACAAAAATTACAATTTAATAATGAGAATTATTATTATCGTTGGAGACTCGCAAGTCAGAGAGAAAGAAAGTGAGAGAGAAAAGCTATCAATAACAAATATTTCGTTGGACGTTAAAAATTCTTTTTCCTTTTTTTCTTTTTTTTTTTTTTTTTGTTTTGAAATATAGAACGGATTTTTTTTCCTCCAAAAGAATAAATAAAGTAAAATGAAAATGACGTCTTTATAAAAATCACTCAGGTTTCTTTCGTTTGAAGATTATTCCCTTTCGGCAGATCGATAAAGCGGATTTGAAGCTAAAACACTTTTGAATAATGCACCAACTACTTTAGCATTTGGTAATCTTAGAAAATAGTGCACGTTCCGCTGCTCTTCATAACAGGGGAAAGGAAAAAAAGAAGCGAGAAAAAAGGAAAAAGAAAAAAAAAAGAAAACGCATAGCAACCTCGCTCGTTCGGTAGATACTGTCCGAAAGTCTCTCTTTCCGAAGAGATAAGAAATCGAGTCGACAAATATTTCGCGGATATTGGGAACAATTTCGAACGGATATCAACTTCCGACAAATGAATAAAATATTC
>NC_060962.1:3404231-3494231 GCF_910589235.1 Vespa crabro
TAAGAAACAAAGAAACGACTGAAGTATTATCGCTAACGGTAGGATAAACGCAAAGGAAAGTGTCACATTTATTTTCTCTGCTATCGCGGCAGAGATTGTACGATGAATACACACGTGTCCCGTCTTCTAATAAATTACCATGGCTTCAGAGATATGCTTAAACCGAGTGTTAAATGGTACAAGTTGAATTATACTCAGCGTAATTAAATGATGATGAAAGATCAGTTCCATGACCATACTCGCAAAGAAAACGAAAAAACATTGCCAGATAGAAGATATAATTAAAAACACGTTTATGAATTTCATCAATGAAAGTCATTAAAAAAAAAGGAAAATCACTCTTACATCGGCAATGAAATAAAGATTTGTTTAATATTACAAATTCATCTTAGATGCTTAAAATCAATGATTTATAAAAAATAAAATATTTAAAATATAAAATGATAAATAGAGTCATATTTAATTAACTCATAAAAATCATTTTCTAATATTTTAATGACTAATCGTAGAGATCGATAAGTATCTACAAGATTATTAACAACTATGAGCAATAAATCGACGAAAATAAGAATCGAAGAGAAATGATCGGAACGGCTTTAAAACCGGCAAAGATCAACAATCGTAATGAAAGGATAAAGCATGGCCAAAGTTGGAAGCGACGTGTGACGTTTAGAACGAGACGGAGACGACGACGAGACTCTAAATTTATAGATCCCTCGAGCCTCTTATGTTTCTTGGCCACGCAAGTTTTAGCAAACGACTTACCGATCAGAGTGGAAAAGTAGAAGGTGTCGTATCGTAAGAAAACATACGAAATATTTTCATGAATACGTATATTTTCGCGATACGAGAAATCTTTTAGAAAAATCGATCTCCTAGATCAATTTAAAAATTCGATCGAACTTGTCGATTTCAATATCATAGATCAGATAGATTTTTAAAAGCAACATTTCTCTTCGATGGCCAATTTGACGATGTCAAAGAATTTCAAAGACCAACGGAAATATCGATCCAAAACTTTGGCCAACGAATATGATGATATTTTCGAAAAAGACTACCAACTAAAATACAGAGATTACATTTTTAATTTTTATAAGCTGCTCCCAACTTTCACGGCCTACTGGGGAACCATAAAAAATGTTTCCTGTGTCTAATACAGAGAGATTCATTTCGCATTCATTGCAAAAATTAAAATGATAACGGTTACTTCTGGAACTATCGTCACTAGGATGCAATTATAATGGACGAATCGCAGAATCTCAACTCGGGATGTTATCTCGGGGGAAACTAGAAAAAAAATTTTTGCTCATACTTATTCATTAATTTTACACATTAATTTTTAACTTATATATATATCAAGTATGAATTACATTTTTAAAACTATGTCCACTAGCTTTTTCGTAATCCATATCGATCGTAGTAAAATTCCGTAAAGATCAATAAGACATACAAAAGGACTCTCTTTCAAGAAAGGATAAGAACCGTAGTAATGGCACTAATAATCTTGAATTCTCACGAGTCGAATTCTCTACAAGGACGAACACCTTTATCATTACAAGTCCCTCTTCTTAAGGAGGAAGATAGGAACAGTCTGTCCTCCCTCATAGTTTCAAAGTTACTTGAATTTTCCCTTGCCACACATTGTCGAGATATTTCAACAACCTCTTTAGATGTGTGAAGGGTTAACGAGGTCGTTCGGGTCGATCTCAATCGCTCGAGGCTACCAATATCGAATACCGCAACTCGCTCATATGCTTCTCATTCGAATAACAATACCGAGAAGTAAGTCAAATTGACCATATCACAATAACCGAAGAATAAAACCCGATCTCTTTCTCTCTCTCTCTCTCTCTCTCTCTCTCTCTCTCTCTCTCTCTCTCTCTCTCTCTCTCTCTCTCTCTCTCTATCTGATTATTTCAAAATATCAGAAAATCGATTTTTAAAAAAAGTAAAAATTTTGTTATTCCTTTCTTTTTTATTTTGTGATCGATAACCAACGTTCGAATGTTTATTACCGGACGGAATTTAAAGCCGAAAAAGGAAAAGGAAACAAAAAATAAAAAAAAAAAAAAAAAGAATAAAAAAATCATCAACCTTCGATACTTCCTATATTTTCAATTTCAATTTTTCGAAACGAACGATTTTATACGAGAAAAATCCTTTTCTATTTGATTCCATTAATATTCGTAATATTATTATTCCGTTAAATTATTTTCTCAATTTCCATTTACAAATACCATGCAAAAAGTAATTATTAAACGATTTTTGACATTACTTACGAACGATTCTTAGATCGATATATTTTGCGCGTATGGTACATTGGTTTTTGTCACAATGTTCTGTATTCATTAATAGCGGAAGAATAACACTTCTGTAGGTAACGACTGATTTATGCCCGTTGCTTTGTGCATTTTGTGGAGAACTACGTGACCGAATGCGGATGCCGAACGAATAATGGTTGGTAGAATTTATTTGTTCCGATGTACTCTCGCGCGTCAGAACATTCAAATGATACCCAACACCGCAAATCTGTCGGTCGTCCGGTAATTTAAATTAAAAATTAAGTATTTTATTGGATAATATCGTGAATCAATTCGTAATGAATAATCATCAGATATAAACGTTTTCGGATGGATACGTTTTCGGATAGATACATTTTTTCGTGGTAACAATCAAATCAATATAATTTTCAAAAATAATGATTATATTTTAATCGTTAAATATATTAAAAATATTTTATACGTTACAATTCTTTGATTGTACCGTAATTACGCAAAAAGCTTTAAATTGTTTTATATATGTAAAATTGTACATCGTATATGTAGATATATATATATATATATATATATATATATATATATACGCGTAAATATATGCTCGATTAATTAATGCGTATCACTAGTCCCGATGTATTAATCGAGAACTTCATCAATTTCATCTCTCTTTTTCTGGACAGAAACATATATTCGTTTCTCACCCCCACCCACCACCCACGCCCCTTCTCTCCCGAACAAGTAACGTTACTCGGAACGATCGACAATCGTCGACAAATTGAAATACCGCCCGCGTTGAGATTTCGGAGTAACCTCCGAAATAACATCCCTACAACCTTTCTACTCGCTATTGTATAGTACGATATTGTCGGAGAGGCGGGCAAACGAACGGTTATCACCTTCTACCAATCGACGATCTCGTTGTGGACGCCAAAAGAACGAACGAAAAAAAAAAGAAACAAAAAAAAAAAAGGAAAAATGAAAATGAAGAGAAAAAAAGGAAAAAATGGAAAAGAAGAAAAAAGAACTGAACAGAAAAGCAGAGAAAAAACTTCGACGTGAAAAGTGTGCGTGAAGAGCGCATTTATTCGATGCAACGCGCATACAACGTACGTGTACAACATTGAAAAAAGAAAGATGGAAAGAGAGATAGAAAGAAAAAGTGACAGACAGACAGACAGACAGGCAGATAGTGAGACAGAGACAGAGGAAGAAAGATACATATAGGTCGTAAAATAAAACATGAAAGATCATTTTTTCTTCTAGAAAGAAAATTGAAAATAAAACAATATAAAAAAAACACAGACACATGATAAAATAATATAATATGAAGTAATTTAAATTCAAAAAGATTTACGAGGAACAGAACGAAAGTTAAAGATAAAAACGATGAAAAAAAGGAAAGAAAGAAAAAAAAATAGAATAGAATAGAATAGAATAGAATAGAATAGAATAAAATAAAATGAAATGAAATAAAATAATATAGAATAAAATAATGTAAATTTAAAAAGACTTACGGATTTCGACGAAGAACGAAGTTCGTCATTGATTCCTTTGTAAATGTCAGTGCTGAACGTAAAATCTTTCGTAGTTTGTCGAATCAATGGATAATGATCCTCCGTTTCGCCATTATCATCGCTGTCGTCTGTGTTATCGTGGTTCCCCTCGGTAGCTTTTATCCTTATAGCGTATTCCCGCGCATAATGTCTCACTGCCATCACTCTCGATAAAGGTAACACCAAAAGTTCGATTCTCGAAGCTTTTTCTCGAATTAAACGTGTAATTGCGCATGCGTTAACAACGCGAAACGTTACGGTATAAAATCGAATAACATTTGGATCATTTCACGCTATTCCCGAATTAAGAACATAATCGGATCACAAATCGGTTTCGATTTAACGTATCGATCCTTAAACGCGATTTCCTATGAGAATTATTATGAAATTAAAATATTGTTTTTCTTTTTTTATCTCTCCCACTTCACTTTCGACGATTATGAAAAACGTCGTTCTTTGTATACAAATTAATTTCATCGAAAACGCGTTTCTTACTCTTCGTATTGCTAATGTCACACGATTACCGTAGTAAATAAATTTGTTTACATCACTGAGCGATAAATCGATTTACGTAATCGTTATTGCTATAATTTGATACATATACACGCTACACACACACACACATATATGCATACATACACATGCATACATACATACATACATACATACATACATACATACATACATACATACATACATACATACATACATACATACATACATACATATATACATACATACATACATACATACATACATACATACAAACATACATACATAAATATACACGTGCTTGCGTGCGTGTGTATGTGTGTGTATCATATAAAATTAAGATAAGATTTGTACATAGTTAGATATATAAGTAGATATATGGTTCTTATTCGAATATTTCATAAAAATACATTTGATATATAAGATATTTATAGTCGCTTTTACTTTTTCTATCGTACAATTTCATATGAACTCGATTGTCCGTAAATATAATATTATGCGTATACATAGTTTAAAATGTTCTTTCCTATGTGTACCACTGATGATATTAAATGCATTAAAAACATCAAAGACCTGAATTAAATGTTGAGCAAAAACGACTCGACACGGAACGTGTTAATAAAATTGCTCAATCCTTTCTAAAATGACATTTCAAAACTCTCACTCTCTCTCTCTCTCTCTCTCTCTCTCTCTCTCTCTCTCTATCTCTATCTCTATCTATCTATCTACCTATCTATCTATCTATCTCATATATATCATATGTCAGCTATAGATCGTATGTACAAAGACATAAAATTACGAATTATACTAATTATTCGTATTCAATCTAAAAAAGATCTATTTGAAAATACAAACTTCCATTACATTCGAATCCTCTAGAATCTATCCGCAAAAACTGATCGAACGAGATGCTAATCGACATCGCTGGAATATTCCAGAAATTCGATCTAATGCATAACAAACGGATGGATATCTATTCTAACGGATAGATATTGTCAAGATCGATCATGCGTTTACGAAAGCTATGGCATCAATGAAATACAAAAATATTTTCGTTTATACCGAAGGCATAAACTAAACAACTATTGATCTTTCAAAACTATAAATAAATAAGTATTTCTCGATATTAATATCGATCCCGTTAAACATGAATTTGTAAAAAAAAAAACGTAAAGTCGATACAGTAAGATAGAAGAAAGTGAGATTATATTTATAATTAGTAGCAGTTGATTACTCCAAGTTGATTACTACTAGTTCAAGTAGTATCTTTGAATAATTATCAGACTTAATAAGACAACACCTGGGACATTAAAGTGAACCTACTTTAGCTACGTATGTACATACATAAATACATACATCATACATACATCATACATACCTACATGTGCATGCATGCATACATACATCCATATGTACGAACGTAACTTCTATTCTCACTGGCTTAATTATGGCCAGAAGATGAGCATTTAATTAGCTCCAAAAGAGATACACGCACACACAAGCAACTCAGTCAAACACACGAATATAAATGATGGCTTTGAGTTTTACTAAGAAAGTGGGGGGAGGGGGGAAGAAAGAAAAGAAAAAAAAGATTGGCCTAGATATCGATTTAAATAAATTATAATTCCCGGATAGGAGCTTAGAAATGAGGTCGAATTCGGTACAAGGCGAGTTCAGCTCTCTCGGTTATACGGTATTATACGTGCCCTGTGAGGTAAGAGAGACCTCGACTAAATTCATCAGTAGCAACATCCATCAGCAATGCCATCAGCAATGCCATCAGCAATGCCATCAGCAATGCCATCAGCAATGCCTTCAGCAAAAGCATCAGCAACACCCGGTAAGCAAATTCTATAGAAAGAAGAAAGTATTCAATTCAAACGAACGGTTCACGCTAATTACCATCTCATCGCGAATATGACGCTGATTTTATCCTTTCTATAGATACGTTTGCTATAACCTAATTGTTTAAATATCTTTCAAATTCCGCAACTAAATGATTTATCGTATACTAAGTCCATGGAAATATTTTTTTATAATAGAAAAATAAAATAAATACGGTTATAAAGAAGATCGAAATAAATTGATAAATCGGGCACAGATTGTTGATGCATTTTAATTATCTACGAACACTACGTATATGTATCTCGATCTCATTACTACTGTAGACGTTTTAAATTTTATAGTCTGTGTAAATCTATCCACGCTACTACAATGGCAGTTGTTATTTAATCATTCTTTCATTCTTATGAAGGAAAAATAAATGT
Organism: Vespa crabro; assembly: GCF_910589235.1. NCBI lineage: Eukaryota > Metazoa > Arthropoda > Insecta > Hymenoptera > Vespidae > Vespa > Vespa crabro. The sequence goes on from NC_060962.1 coordinate 3,410,820, forward strand.
CCTTGCATAAAAAAAATATATCTTGTATAAAATAAACGCACACAATAAAATGCGACAAAGATATTTTAATTATTCATTAATTTTTAATTGTTACTGGGACTTGGAAAGAAATTAATTTTTTATTGTTCTTTCTTTCAATTAAATGTAAATAAAAATGTTTCATTTATATATATATATATAGCTAAATTACAATCATATAATAACTAATATAATATATATATTATTGTAATAATAATATTTATTAAAAATAAATATATACTTGCAATCGATTAAATCGATACACTTTGATTTCAAATAAACATTTTCCAATTTATTTTATATGCATTTTCTCAAAAGTATTACTTACGATACACAAAGAATAAGAGCCCTAGTATAAGCCTAATAGCATATTTCTTCTTAAGTAATTAATTTGAAAAAAAAAATTGTAAAAATTAAAAACGAAAAAAACGTATCAAATGTTATCTTGATCTTCCCGTATAATTTGTTACGGACTTTAGACATTAAACAAACGGTTAAAACGCAATTATGATGCATTTTGATTCTAACAATTTCGATAGGCTGACACGTTTCGATTCACTCTCGAAACTCTCTTACTCAAGAGAGAGGGAGGAAGAGAGAGAGAGAGAGAGAGAGAGAGAGAGAGAGAGAGAGAGAATTGCAAGAGGTATAAAGATAACGACGCTCGTTATTTTCGACAATATCGACTACAACACAACGACGACGATGACAACGACGATGACGTCGATGAACGATCAAGAAATAGATTAGGTTTGTGTCTACTATATAAGTAAATATTGAAAGTAGAGACCGAACGAATCTCGTGATGCAGTGAAAGCAAGGATCTTTCGCCGAGATTCTGACACAATAGTTTCTATACGCGTTTATATAGCTTCAGTCTACATTCTACGACTATAGTTTCTGCAACGAAACATGTCTTTAAAATTGAGAGACAGAGACAGACAGACAGACAGATAGGTAGGTAGATAGATAGATAGATAGATAGAGAGAGAGAGAGAGAGAGAGAGAAGACTGTCTTCGGATACCACATTGTTATAACAACGTATTTAAATTATATTTTTCGAATTTCATACGTACCATAAATTTTATTACACTTTGACGATATAATATTTTTAACGTCGTCAGACGAGTATGAGTACGTAAAAGAAGATATTTTAATTAAAAGAATAATTGTACGACGACGATATCATTCGAAAAATTTCATCAATGAAACACTTTTTTTTTATACTTATAAAATCATTGTAATCAATCTACGTTCTACGATTACTGTTTCTGCAACGAAATACATCTTTAATATTGTGAGAAAGAAAGAGAGAGAAAGAGAAAGAGAGAGTGAGTGAAAAAAAATGTCCTTACACTTTGCCCTATTGCCACCAGTATATACTCTCTCGATAATCAAAATTTCGTAAATGTTAATTAGAAATGATCGATACGTTTAAAAAAAATTTGTACAATTTCATAATAATGTGTCTGGATTAACTGTTTTAGGATATCGCATTATCATAAAAAAAATATTTAAATTATATTTTTCGAATTACATACGTACCATGAAGTTTATTACACTTTTTCGATAAGATGATATATTTAACGTCGTTTTGTGAATTAATGAGAACGTGAGAAAAGAAATTTTAATTAAAAAGAATAAATACACGACGGCGATATTCGTTTGTTCGAAAAATTTCATCCATGAGACATTTTTTTTTTATACTTATAAAATCGTTAATAACAGTTTAAGGACTACTTTGATTAACATTTTTATCAACAATATAACCAACGGCAAAACTTTTAAATTCTATATTACATATATATTACCCCAGATTATTTTAATTAATATTTCGTTATATTAAACTTTCTTAATTTTTATTCACTATCACACAAGTTAATCTTTTTCTTGTTTTTTTTTATTTTCTTTTTTTTTACACTATCACGAACCGTTCCCGATTTTTATCCGCACGGATAAGGCAATATTTAATCAAATTACTTTCATAATCGTTCTCGCGTATATTAAACAAGTTTTTCGCGAAGGAAAATATGGCATAAAATGTACCGGTGAACGCGTGCGAGTTGTTCGTTTTCCGACTGACGAGTAAAGAGAAAGGATCGTTCTAGCTAGACGACTGGTACATACACGCGGCCCTGACACGCTGCTTGACATCGTCTTATCGGTGTTGTTACCGAGCTCGAATAAATTACGGAGAAATTACACGAAAATCCCCGAATTATATATCTATGTACATATCTTTCTTAAAGGAAATACCTAAGTATATATTTCCCCTCTCTTTTCCCTTCCCTTTCTTAATATCACTAAATCACAGCACTTTTCGTACTAACACATACACGTATCTCAACTAAGATTAGTCATACATACATGTGCGTGTATGTGTGTGTGTGTTCTCACATCTGGATAACGTAAAACAAAAAATGAACGATAATTAAAATAATTCATTTACTCGCATGAAATTGCTTTCTATAGATGATCGAACAACTGTATCATAACATCGGGAGTATAATCATCGAACACAAACACAGTGATTTACTCGATTTTACTCGCTTCAAACGCTTCATTATAATAATTAAATAACACTTTGCAGTAACACTTTACCTCGCAACATCTTCTTACGCTCGAACACAATTTAAAATGTTTATTATTGTTACTTTTCAATTACCGATTCTACTTTAAATAAGTAGAAAATCTTAGAATTACGACAATCGTTTTATGACGCCGTAGTTACTTTCTCTTGCCGCGAAAATAACGGATTATTATGATTACTCTGATGTGATTCGTTATTGTTTCGCTTCATGGAAATCACGTGACTGATGTTTGTTGTCTGATGTTTATATTATTTAAAAATTATATGATTATATATATATATTAATCAAATGTTATATGATGTTATTACTGAATATATTATGAAATGATAATTAAATATATCATGTTGCTAGAAACTATAAATATTATAATGAAATATACCTTTTTATAAATCAAGGATGATTAAAACGTTTATACTACTAGCTTTATTATAACGCATTGAGATATTTTCGTTTCAAAGTTAATTACACCGCCAGACCACTAGTTGTCGCTGAAAGTCCTAAATCGTGCCTGGCACTACATTTGACACATAGTTACGTATGAGGTTAAGTGAAAATATTTGTTACATACACGAGGCTCTAGCAACGAATTATAAATATAATATAATCTTAAAAATTTCTTATTTAATTTTTTTGTTCAATGTAAAAAATATTCAAAATAAATAAATTGATTTTATAAAAATACAAATCCAGTATACAATTCTGAATTATTATTAAAATGATTAACCATTTATATTTTGTATAATTATTTGTTTGTTATTATAAGAAGAATGATCCAGATGAAAAGAAAGAAAACCAATGGATAATTTGTATGATGAAGTGAAACATTTTTATAAGGAACAATAATGGCATATCAATTTACATTTAATCTAGTAACGTTTATTATTAAAGCATATCAGTTACAAACATATTCATTATTATTGAGATACAGTATAAAATCAAAAATATGTTTATTTAATTTATTTACAATACAAATAATAAGAAAGTATTCTTTTCATACTTATAAATACAATGAATTTTATACAAGAAATATGTTTAACACATCTACAAATGTATATACAAACTTCAGTCAGTCATTAATTATTGATTTATCTAATATTCTCTCTATCGATAAGTATGAAGCATTAAAAATCTGGAAAGAAATCATTAAATATAAAATATTAACAACAGAAGAGACAATAAATATGATTACTGTTGCAAATAAAGCTGGTTTATCGGTATCTTCAATTATCGAAAACCTGCCCATATTAATACAAAACATTAATACCTTGGAAGAAAAGATCAAGTGTATTCAAAATCTTGACAATGATATCACTGAAATGCTTCCATTGCTAAACATAAGCAGAAAGTATTTAGATGTATTAATGTTTATTGAAGAAGAGAGAAGTCAAAATAAAAAAAATAGAATAAATAAAATCAAATATCTTGCAGATGAATTACAGGTAATTATAAAATCGATTCACTAATTTGAATTTAAAAATTTTATATATTTCCTATTCTGATCACTTATTTTATTATTTTTAATAAATTTGTATTTTTCAGTGTAGTGTACATACATTATGTAAATATATTGAAAACCAACCTACAATAATAACAATTTCTATTAGAAGAATAAAAACAATTGTAAAAATATTGAAAGGTAAAAGAAATTATTCAATAGATTATTTGTTATATTTATCATTTCATAATAGAAGTTATATGTATATTATTTTCATTATTATTACAGAATTTGATTATGAATTAAAGGATATATTAGTCGCTCTTTGGATATTTAATTATAATGCAAGAACTATACATAGAAGGTCATCAATGATGCAAGCAGCAGGAATGCAAAACATAAAACCTTGGATAATTCGAAGTTCTGTACATGAATTACGCAAGTAAGTCCATTAAACTTATATTATTCAACAATTAAATATAATAAAAACTTGTTCCAGATATATCAAAAAATTAAGGAAACAACAAATGTTAAATGATATTTATGGTAGCCACGTAGATTTTTTAGTTAGAAAATTAAATATAACTGAAGATGAAGTTAGATTTTATATTAATAGATCTCCCGATTTATTAGATATACCAGTAAATAAAATGAACGAAGTAATAAACATATTGCAGAAGTATGGATATAATGCTCAAGATATTTTAATGTGTCAACGTATTTTCTTACTTAGAACAACATTACTAGAAGAACGTCTTAAAATATTACAACAATTACGGGGAAAACATAGACTGTCCTTAGTATATTGTAGCGCAAAGATCTTTGAAACTATAGTTAAATATACATTTAAACTTAATTCTAAAACATCTAATACTGATGATAAATAAATCTAATAAGTAATACGTAAATTTATTATATACGAATACAGAGTTGTTAAATGATATGATATAATTTATGTAATAAATTTATATATCTGAAATATTTTTTTATTATATCCTTTATGTTTAAAGTAATGTTAACCAAATGTAAAACTATATATAACTAAAATATAATTAAAATATATTTGAGATAAATATATCTAGATTATACAGGATTAATAATAAAAGTTTTGTAAAGAGATAATATATATGACACTAATTTAAGGATAGTGCCATTTATTTATTACAGAATATTCTTTGGATTGTACATGTATAATAATATTTATAATAATATGTAAAAAAAATATTTCTATTATTTCTCTTATAAAACTTTCAATTATTCTAAATCACTTTTGCTGTCCTTGATTAACCCACTTTTTTTACATAATGTATATATATTTTGCATATGATCTTTATTGACAACAGCATGATGTTTATTTATAAGTTCAGTTTTTAAACAAAGTCCGATTATATCCGATCGTCCAATTATCTTTGTGCCAATTTCAAGAGTGTTTGTCCAAATTATATTACTCAAATGTAAAGAAACCTATATGTTAAAATGAATATAACACATTACATACATGTATATATATATATATTTTTTTTTCCTTTTTTGATTAGTTAAAATATTTAGTTTATAATTGTTTTCAAAATAACTAACCTCCCCAATAATATATGAATATTGATTTAAATTCTTAACAAACCAATCATAAGCAATTTCATTAGCACAATTATTCCATTCATATTCATCATCGCATGGAGCTATGCCAACTAAAAAAATTTCTACTATGTGTGCTGGCAATTTGGATAATTCTTCTGGCAACCACAATAATTTTTGGATCTAAAATTTAAAATTATAAATTATACATCTACATATACATATTATATTATATAACAAAAGCCTATCCATTTTTGTACTAAATACCTTAATATTGTTTAATATATTGCCAGTGTCAATACATCTTACATCTACATTTTCCATACTCTCAAAATGATTTCTTTTTCCATCTTTAATTTGTAAGACTTGTACTCTTTTAAAACTTTCTATTGAGTCTTCTAAGCCATAAATATCTCCTACGTTAACGATAGCAGACCTCTTCCTACATATGAGTTTAATGATTGAAAAATTCCAATTAAAATTATTGTAATTTTTTCGAAATGAATTTTTAATAAATTAATACCTGTTATCAATATTCCCATAAAAATTTTGAATTTTTGATGTAAGCATAATATACTCATTTTTTGAAAATTCTATTCTTTCCGAAGTACTTGCTTTTACATATTCTATCACTCTGGCTGAAAAATGACTTGCATTGTGTATATACGTAATTATAAATTTAACTTTATCTCCTCTGCAATAAGATAAAAATTTGTATACAGATCAGGTAATCTCTTGAATAGTTGTATAAATGTTATGAATTTCTATATATTAATTCTTATTTCTGCATTTAAGTTAATTCTGTTAATAAAAGACAATATTTTAAAAATTTGGCGAAAGCTAATAAATATAACTTACGTTTCAATTTCTGTCATTGGTTTATCGATGTCAGGAAGAATACAATGTCTAAATACACAAGAACTTTTGTTTGGACAAAATCCTAATGATTTCACTTTATCACATATAGGATATTCTCTTTTACATTTATCCAATGACACAGATATACGCTATAAAAAATATTTATTTTTTTTTTTAATTTTAATATTTTATGAATTACTATATTTTTATTTATAAACTTCTAGATTAAAAAAAATATGATAACAATGAGACTTGATATAAGTAATATCCTTCTCTACCTCAATATTGAATAATACATGCTCTGATAATACTACACCCATTCGCTTCATCATATTAATTATACTTAAAAATTGTATATTATCATTTTCATTTACAAATATCGTAACTTTGCATTTAGTTGTTCTCTGTAAAATATAATAAACTATTTAACTATCTTACTCTATGTGCATTATCAAGATATATTAGATACCTAATGATTTATCAAATTTAAGATAAATTGTATACTAAAGAAAAAATTAACAATTTTCTTTTACTACCTTTTGTAAATTATTCATAAGTGTTGAAAATCTATAATTAAACTTTGTTTGTACATGTAATGAAACAGAATAGTGTATCAACCAATCCACATCTGTAATATCTAAATCAGATAAAACTTCATCAGTGGATATTATAATGGGATAATGACCAGGAACAGATACTTCCCATATTTCTTTAACAGCTGTACAATGTTAATAACAAAAAAATAAATATAGTATGATGAGAATATTCTTAAAGGTAAAATTGATCTATAATTTTTGTTTTTACTTTTATCAAACCTTGTATTTCAAACAGATGCTTTTTCTCATGGGCTAGAAGTGTTTGTCTATATTTCAATAAGAACGCGTTTAATTCTTCTGCTTCATCGATAGTTGTACATATAATCATAGTTTTTAACTTGTATTCATTATCCAATACATCTAAAAAATGTGCATTTATATACAAATGTTATTAATACCTTATTTTAAGATGAAATTCTTGTACAAATATATTTACCTAAAATCTTTTGAAGTTTAAATTTTGAGTTTATAAGATACATCTTCGGTTGAACAGATTTAAATATTACTGCTTCTAAAAATGAAGTAATACATATATATGGTTTATACATAACTTTCTGAACAAGTGTTCTTATTGGTGTAGTGAAATATCTTGCAGCAAAGATTATTTGCAATGGAAATAATTCGTCATTTTGATTCTCTCTATTTTTTATTATTTTATGTTTTCCAAATAATTCCACTATCTAAAACATCATAATACAAATATTTTATATCATATCATATTAATTATATTATATCATAAAAATTATTTGCCTTACAGAAGCATAATATTTATCTAATATCACATCTGCACTATCAAGAATTAAATGACAAAGACTATCAAAATTCAACAAATCTTTGTGTGTTCTTATAAATTGTGCTAAGAATCTTGGTGTTGAAACTAATATCTGACATCCATTGTATATTTCAGCCTAGAAACAATAAAATTAATATAAATAAATCTTATTACAGACTTCACATATATGTAAGAAAATAAAAATCTACATGTATATTCTTACCGCCAGTAATCTGTATGATTTTCCAGTAAATGCTAAAACTGTGTTAATATTATCACAGCTTTGTAAAAATTCCAAGCAAAGTGAATGTACACTAAATGCTTCTGAAGATGATGAACATAGTATTAACACTGATGGTTTATTTCCTTCGGGCAACTGTATTGGAATATTTAAGTTCATTAACAAAGACATAAATATATCATTAATATGACTAATAAGTTAAATGTAACCATGATGCATACAAAAAAATATAATACATAATAGATAATGTAAATATAAAGCTTAAATGTAAGTTTCATTTCACTTAAACCAAAACAAATAAATTTATATTAAATAATTATGTAATAATAATTACCGAATCTTGTGCAGCAAGTAAACCAGTAATAGCAAAAGTGTATCCAAACGTTTTACCACAATCTTTAGTTCCAATAGCAACCACATCTAGCTTTTGCTTTATAGCAGGCCAGATATATGATTGCATCTTCTTAGGTTTACTTGATTGCACTAATGAATCCCAAGCCTGTATAAAAAGAAAAAATATACAATATTTTATATATTAAATAACAAAAATGTCTTCATTGAAGTAAAAAGATATAAGAAAATATTTCTTTTCAAAAACACACCTGATGTATCTTTGCAGGAAATTGAGCGTCAGTAACAAAATTCAAAGTTTTACATAATATATTACTATATACTAATACTTTACGTGTACGATTTTCTATTATCACATTTGAACATTTTTCATAGAACCTAAATATTATTGGTGTTAAATAAAAGTCTAATAATAAAAGATGAACAAAAATAATACACATACATATGTATTCTACTATATTATTGATAAATATTATTTACTGTTATTTCTTACCTTTCTTTATATTCAGCATTGCTTTCTCTGGAATGATATTTATTTAAATTTGCCGTATTATCCTTATTTTTATATAAATTACAATCATTTATTTTTTGTATATAATAAGTAGTAATATTATCCTTGGATTCTTTTTTAAACTTGTTATTCGGTTCCTTTATTAATTTTAATAGATCTATATGGACAAAATATTTTAAATATTATGTGATATAAATTTACATTTAATATGCTATATATAAAATATTATTCTAGTAAAAGAAAATTACCTCCTTTTAAATAAGTTGCATAACCATTTTCAGTTAGAGTTTTACTTAAACATATTATTTCATTATTTATAACAAGATATAATTCTCCATAATATTTTCCATTCTCATCACAGACTAATCTATCAAAATATATTTTACTAGATGCAACAATTAATTCTTTTATGAATTTTATAGCTTTGGTTGTCCATTTATCTGTTATACTGTTTAAAATTAAGAAATATTAAGATAAGCATATACATATTTGTATTAAAGAAATAAATTTACTTACAACTGTATAAATTCATTTGTAGACTCTTTTTTCTTAATAATTGTAGGTATTATGTTATATATACCAATAACTGATGTTAAATACTTATCAGATATAATATCATGTTGTAAAAAAATAAAATCATCTTTTAATAATGTTAATGAAATCCCATAATCTACTAAGAGAACATTATATCTCATAGTTGTTGGATTAAAATGACCAATTATTCCTCTGCAGAACCATGCTGGAAGATCCACGTTTTGACTTGCTTTACCATGAACAATGACAAACTATAAAAATAAATATAGTATTTGATCTATTCGATCTATATAATTATTAGAATATAAATATTTTAACTTACATCTCCTAAATTTAGTTCATCATTATTCTTTGAATTCAACTTTTTCTTTTTCATATATTTTACTAATTTTCTAGTGATAAGATTAGACTTTTCAATATAATTTTTAATTTCATATATTCTTATGTAATATGGATTCTTAACATTTGTAACTTTCACAGAAAATGATGTTTCTGGAATTACAACTTTACCTAAAGTCATCAAAAAACATTACAGTGTTATAAAATTATATACATTTTTTATGTCACAACAATGATGTATAAAAACGACTAACAATCGTCGTTACAAAATTCATCCTTTGAGCTCATCTTTGTTAAATGTAATAATTATTAATTAATAATAAAAATAAAAAACTATGCACTTGTTTCATTACATATACATAATCATAATTTCATAAAAATTTATTCAAAAACTATGAAATTATTAAGAATTTATTTAGAATGTATTTTAGCAGTTATTCAAAAGACCTTACATGACATTTACAAAAACTCACGAATTTAAGCTTCGATTTAAAAGATAGAATTAAAAAAAAAATTGATTTTTTGATTCTTAAACTATCAAGAAAAAGGAATATTGGCTAATTTATTCTATTTATTCATAAAGTTGACTATATTAATATAGTTAAATTCGTGATTTTTTCCTATCCTATATTTATTTTATTTTAAGTTATAAACATTTGAATTCATGTTTTTTGATTGCAGCGCTCTCCTCTGGCATTTCACTCTTCTCTGAGATTAACCACTGCACGCATCTTCACTTGGAAACTAAACAAAATGGATATTACAAATATAGTAACTTAATTATCACTTTCCGCGTATTGTTTTATTTGGGATTAATTGATAAATATTTACATTAAATTATACTTCTCATTTAACTTTATCAATCTTATTTTACATTATTTTATTATTATTTTAATTTATGTAATTTATTTTATTATTTATATAATTAATTTATATTATTAATTTTATTTATTTTCTTATTTTTCTTATTTTTTATTTATTCTCTTGAATAATTTATTTTTGGTAAGTTGGCAACTTATATATATATACATATATATATATATATATATGTGTTTGTGTGTGGAAAAGGGAGAAATCATACAATACAGTAGTTCTGTGATTAGCCCTATTTATGAAATTATAAAATTAATTGATATAAGAACTCAAAAAATGGAATTAAAATCTACAAGTCCAATTTCATTTTAAATAATTAATAAAAGTTAAAAAAAATTTGCTAGAATCATATGACGACAGTGAACAATAATTACATATGTCATAGATACTTTCAATTTTTTAATTGTTGAAATCTGTATTTGGAAATTGTACTTCGAAGTTTTTAAAATAGATAGAAATCGTGATTATTACATAATTAATATAATAATATTGATATTAAAATCATAAAGTAATATATTTATAGTACAAAATGGGAAATAAATCTAGTCTTCTTTTACGTGAAGAAGAAATAGCTCAAATTCAAGAAGCAACAGGATGTATGTATTGAAAAAATTATAACATTATTAAAATATTAACGTAGATGAAAAATAAGATCTTATTAAATAGGTATGTGGTGTTTGTATATATATATATTGAATTACATATCTATTGCATTTATTCTAGTTACTCCAAATCAAATTGAACGTTTGTATAGTCGATTTACTAGTCTGGACCGTGGAGACTGTGGTACATTAAGTCGAGAAGATTTTCTCAGAATTCCTGAACTTGCAATAAATCCTCTTGGTGAAAGAATAGTGAACGCCTTTTTTGATGAAAGTGGTAACGATAGAGTTAATTTTTTACAGTTCATGCAAGTATTAGCACATTTTAGGCCAATCAAGAAAAACAGTCCTAATAGATTAAATTCGAGGCAGGAAAAATTAAAGTGTACGTAATACTATTAATTGTTTTAGATGTTTTGCAAATTCACTCATATTTATTATTTATATAAGCAATTTGATTAATAAATACTAGAAATTATAATTAACAAATCATAACAATTATTTAATAATTTAAATTTTTAGTTGCTTTTAAAATGTATGACTTGGATAATGATGACTTAATATCTAAAGATGAATTATTGGCTATTTTGCATATGATGGTTGGAGCTAATATTAGGTAGGAAGTATACATAATATTTACAAACAAGTAAATTTGGATCACTATATAAATATATACATATGAGTATGTCTCTATACATATATAGTGAGGAACAACTCACCAGCATTGCAGAACGTACGATTCTTGAAGCTGATGAAAATGGAGATGGTATGATATCTTTGGAAGAATTTTGCAAGGTACTGGAACGAACAGATGTTGAACAAAAAATGTCTATAAGATTTCTTAGCTAAATTTACTATATATTCTAAAAGATTTTCTTTGTTAATAATGTTAAAAATATAAAAATAAAGAAATAAGTATTAATATATGTAATATAATATATATCTTCTCTGTTTCTTTATCTTTAATGAATATTACATTTTTATATAATAATCTTTCTATAATTTATATGCATATTATATCCTGTTTGTGTTACATATTATCTATATGTTAAGCATTATAAATAACAATAATTTTTAAATATGGCATAATGTAAGAAAGCAAACAATTGGAATAATATTAACAATATTCTATATTATTAATACAATCTTATATTTATATGAACAACAATTATTGATCTTTAAAACCATAAGACAGAAAAATACATTATGTGGATTGCTGTATACATTTAAGTTTTAAATAAATTGCATGTTTCAAAATTCTTTTTGACAAATTTACAAAACTTATTTTATATATTTAATATACTTGATATTCCATCAAATATAAAAAATTAATGATTCTTAATAATGCTAGTGAGGTTAGAAATTGTATAATGCGCATGTATAGAAATTAATAATTCTAAGATAGATAGTCATATAAGATTTATGCTGTAGAAGAAACAGCCAACTTCTTTAAATGTTCCATGAATACTTGCAGACTGACATCATCAGTTAAAACAGGAGCTCCACTTTCCTAAACGGTAATTTATTAAATTAGTAACAGAAACTAAAAAATAATTTATAAGATAAGATCATAAGTTTAACCCTCAACCTTAAACACAAATGCTAAAAATTTTTTATGAAAAACATCAATTTATATGTATTTTACATATACATATAGATAGTATGTACATATAAAAACATATTTATATAAATCTGTGTCATATTAGCATATTAAGCAATAGATTTATTAATTATTAATATTATATGAACTACTAAAGTGCAAAAGTTCTGTTTTTAGCATTGTATGTATCTCAATATACTTATCGTGTTATATTCATGTAGATTGAAAAGAATGTTATATGTAGATAAATATGAAAAATACTGGTAAATGATAAATAATATAATAAATTTTGTGTGTGTGTGATATCTTAAGTAAAATGATAAATAATTTCGATACGTTATTTTTGAAATTATCACAATTAAAAAATTTAACAATATTTCACGAAAGTCCACCACCAAAGCATTGAAGTTTTATAAAAAAAAAAAGCAATTTAATAATGAGTTGAAAAACACACCCCACTGGGTAACGGCATCCCCTGGTTCACAGGATCGTGGTGACAAAAAAAAATATTAGTTACATATGATTGATATATGCTAAAACTTTTGCATATATGAGGACAATATATGTAATAACAAGGAAACTTTATGAACTCATTAAACTATAACTTTGATATTACTTAATACAAAATTAAAATAATCAAATATAAAATAAAACAAAATTCTTTTATGAACTTACCGCTCCATAGGCATACATATTGTTATGGGTTTGACTGGGATTTACTTTGCTCAACAAGAATCTTGCTTGCGAGCCTCCTTGTTCTGTATCAATATACCTAGGTGCTGGAAATCTTCCACTAAGTATTTCAGCAGCATCATCAACTGGTGCTGCTAATAACTGACGGAAATTCTCATATTCTGGTAAATCTTGATATTTTAACTGTCGCCATTGTGCTATAGTCTATTGAAAGAAATATTACTTATACATAATGCATATAACAACAATATATAATACTACACACACACACACACACACACACATATATATATATATATATATATATATATATATATATATATATATATATGAGACTATAACAAAAATATTTATACTTCTCCATGAAATATGAGGATCTGGAAAAATGTGTCCATCAATAAAATTCTATCTGGTTGAATTGACGAAGTATCAAGTAACACGGGTTCAGGTGGACCACCAAATCCATAACTATATAAAATGGGTTGCACCATTATCAAAGAATTTGTCAAGTCTTCTCGCATTAGCATGTGTCTATTATAAAAGTGAATTTAATAACATGTAACATAGAAAAAATAATAAATAAATGTAACAGAAATAACTTTACCTATAAAAGCTTGTTTCATCTGGTGAATTGTTAAATACTTGTAAAAATTGGGATCTACGTAAATGATACATAAATTGTGGATATAATGAAAAGTTCTCTGCGAGTCTAAAACTATTTGGATCATCTTTAGAATATTCACCAAACTTCTGACACTGTAATTTATAAATAATAAATTTTTATATTTTATGTAATATTAGAGAATTATGACGTTAAAATAATAATTAAGAAATAATTACAAGTCTTATAAGCATTCTGTCTACCCATCTTAGAACATCAGGACCATCATCACTTTCAGCTTTAAAGACAGCTAAACGTGACATAAGAACTGCAGCTGCTTCTTGATCAAAGCCTGCACTTATATGATGCAATGATGTAGATGAATCTGCCCAACTATGATTAAAAATATTATAAACGAAATACAAAAAACAAAATACAAAATGTATACAATGATAATACATACTTTCTAGCTATAGTTGTAACTCTAATTCTTCTTTGTCCACTACTATGTTGATATTGTGTAATGAATTGAATGCAACCTCTTCCACCCTGTGGAATTGGCGCAGTATGTTGATTTACAACTTCAAAGAAAATTGCTGTTGTGGTCGATGGTGTTAAAGAACAGAATTTCCATTGGCATGTACCACCTAAACCAACTTCTTGCTCTCCTACACTAGATCCCTTTATACCCAAAGAAACGCATGGTCCAATAGCACCGGAAACTTTAAGTTCTCGCGATGTTTTAACTTCCAAAGTAGCATTAAATGCCATTTTTAAATCACCTTTAGCATCCTTTGTGAATACTCTTTGAAATGTTTGTTTGAAAAGAGATGAATTAAATGAATCTCCCATTACCATGTGGCCTCCAGTTGAATTACAACACTGTCTCATTTCTAATAATCCAGTTTGATCAAGAGCACATGAATAAATATCAATTATATGACCATTAGTGGCAGCACGAGAAGCAAGACCATCATAATGCTTAGTAGCTTTTTTCATGTGCTTTGCATTATCCTTTTGAATGTCATGATGTGATCTGATGGGTTGGCGAAGATCATCTGTCACAACTTGACCAGGACCTTGAGAACATGGTCCACCAACAAAGAGCATGATTCTAAAAAATTATTTATGTTATAATAAAGAATATATATAAGACTGTTATATCATTATTGTCAATAATACTATTTCATTACCTAGCTCCAGTATTTGCATAGCTAGCTTCCAAAAGTCCTGTAGCAACAGCTAATGCCATACCAGTTGAACGCAGTGGACGTTTTCCTGGTCCAACTGGCCAAGGATCACGTTGCAACTCTCCAAGTAAATCTGTTAAGCTCATATCACATTTATGTACTGGTTGTAAAAATCGATTAGCCGGTGGTAAGGGCTGTCCACCAGAACCTCTCTGTTGATTTGGATTTTGACCAGGTATTGGTCTACCAATACCTAATTCATTAAAAACAATGATAAATAAAATAAATTTGAATAAAAAACATATTAGATAATTTAATACCAACCAAGCATATCTTGAACCTGTTTTGGTTGTAAATCTTTAGTACCACGGAATACATAACTTTTGCTACATCCTTCACAACCTAACTCATGCACTTGAACCATCCTTCCAAAAGTGATAAGACCAATTAGAGCATTAGGTGGAAGCAAAGATAAAGACATCTGAAGTGAATCCTTAAGTGCACCTAACTCTTCATCATCCATACATGTATCAACAACAAGTAAAAAGATAGGAGGGAGACATTGTGCTCTCTAAAGAAATAATATAAAAAAAAATAAATGTCTAAGTTTATAAATAAAAGTATTTTTAATCGTAAATAAAGATATTTGTACCATTATAGTATATTCGATTGTTGAAAACATAGGAATTAGTTCAGCTGGTTGATGTTGTTCTGAAATAGCTGCATATTGTGGTGGAAACTAAATAAACATAAAAATGTTTTATAGCCATAAATAATTAAAATAAATTCAGTTATCATTAGATGAATATTTTATATAAATGTATTTCTTACAGGATTTCTTCCAAAACATAAATTGCAGACCCATAGTTTTGCACGATAATCTACTTGACATAATGGATTTAAAATTGCTCTACATGTAGACCTAGTACACAAAACTGGATCATATTGAATAGGTGGTAAATCGGGACGTTCTTTAATAGGTTGATAAAGTGTTCCTAAAGGAACAACAAGCCTAGTAGCATCAATACGTGATGATGGCCAGACATTCCAAGTAAAACGAACTCCATCGCGATCCTCATTTTGTTGAATAAAATCTTCATAGGTTGTCATGGTGCTGTGATTATAAAAAAAGATCGTCCATCAATTCATGCACTATTTATATTTATTTAATAATTTTATTTCATATCTTTGCTCAAATTATTTATTATAGGTTAAAGATTTCAACTTACTTTTTTTTTACAACTGAATTTATTTCTTTAAATTCTTGTAATTCTGTAAATGTGTGATATTTTTATTAAATATTCATATTTATTTTATATCAGTTTATAAAATTCGAAAATATGTAATATCAAATCGAGAACCGCATAACTCGTGCTGTCATTTCAGCCACGTCACTCGTAACACATTGCTTTACGGTTATCATAAACGCATGCGCAGAAATACCAATCTTAAAGGATATTTTCAAATATTAATAGGTATTTTTATTAAATGTAAAATTCCTTATATTAGAATTTCATTTAAAGATATCTTGATTTTATTTATAAATCTTACATTATTTCTTATCAAATCTTATATTATTTCATTTTAGATATATAAAAATAAATTATAAATTAATTTTTTAATAAACATATTTTCTCTAGTTTTTATATTTTTCTTTATTGTACATTTCTATTTATCTCTAAATTAGTAAAAATTTTTATATATACATGAACATCATACACATTTTTAAAAAAATCGACATCAGCGCACCTACAAAAATAAGTGAAAACAAAGTTGAAACTCCCTATACGAATCTGATCTAGTTTAATCTCTTTAATTGCAAACGTGTTACAGAAATGGTTGTGGACGAAAAAATTACGGATTTAAATAACGAAAATGAAGTACAGGATACAATGGTATCGAAAGAAAAGAAAACATATTCTTTAGAAAGTATCCTTTTACAATATTATTATAATAACTTTACTTAAACAAATAAAATATATCCATATGTTATTTTCTAACCTTTTCCTGAACTAGAAATAATGTAACAGTTAATTAATTTATTTAATAATAATATTACAAAAATTTTTTTATATATGAACTATATTCATAACTGTATATTGAAATTTAATGTATATTGAATCACAGTAATTTGATAAAAAAATTATTATTACTACTACTAATTTTTAATATAAATATTTCTTATCCTTAATACGTTGATAGTTCTAAAAATTATTAAAGAAGCTCAACAACAACATGGACTGAGACATGGTGATTATCAAAGATACAGAGGTTACTGTTCAAGGAGACTTAGACGTTTGCGTAAAGTTCTTAAAGTTCCACAAGGTGATAGACGTCACTTTAAAAGAAAAGATATTACAGGAGCAATGGTTAGCGATGACAAATTTCTACAAGTTCCGTTAATGCTCTCTGAGCGTGCTTGGAGTTATGCAATGCAGTTAAGACAAGAATCTAATACAGAACTACGGAAGAAGTTCCATTTAGTATCAAGATTAAGAAAAGCTGCTATGTATTCTTTACAATTGCAAGAATTGATAGAAGTATGTATGTAGATATTAGAAAAATGAAAATATTATAAATATTTTTATAATTATGATAATGTCAATGTTTCAGAATATAAACAGCGATGCTCGTACTAAATTAGAAGCACAAGCATATGTAGCTTGGATGCATGGATCATTGCATTTTGAATTGCAGTTATGGAAAGGTGCAATGGAAAATTTACAAAAAGCTCAAGTGGTTTATGGAAAACTAGCTTCTGCTTTGTCAGAAAATGAACGATTGATGTACAATGCACGCGTTGAAGAACTTGCACCAAGTCTTAGATATTGTGCCTATAACATAGGAGATACTACTGCCATTGATGATCTTATGCAGATGAGAGGACAATTAAGTGGAGAGCTATTAGCTGGATTAGATTCATTGATTGCTCAAACACGTGAAAAGCAAGCAAATACTGAAGAAGTTACATGGCGTGGTAAATCATGTGGTATTGTGCCTCCCAGAGCTGCTGGCTTACTGATAGCAGATTCTAGATTGAATCAAACATTGGAAAAGACAGCAACTAATCAAGCTAAGATTGATCTTTTAGAAGCACATCTTATAGATTGCAAAGATGCAATTGTAGCTGTGCGAGATTTCTTTAAAAATGAATTAAAAAACAAAGATAATGACAAAGTATCTCCATCTCAACATTTAGTTACCTATTTACAATATATCCGATTATCTCGTACATTAGAACGTAATTTAGCTCTAGTAAAAGCAGCTGAAGAATCTGAAAAGGCTAAACCTCAGGATATTGTAAGATTGTATGAAGCTGCATTGCACAATCTAGTTGAAATATCACAATTACAAGATGATAAAGAATTTGCACTCGAACAAGAAGCTAAAACTAAAGCTTACAGAGCTTTTAGATGTTTTTATATGGCACAATCTCTAGCTAATCTTCATCGGTGGCGTGAAGCAATGGCATTATATCAGCGATCTTTACAACATGTAAAAGATGCTCTTCAACATATCAATATCTTACCTATTGATTTAAAAGAAGCCTTGAATAAGTTAGAAACATCAATTGAAGGTGCTCAATATGCTGCTCATGCTCATAGTGTTTTGGAGGATGGTCAAGATGAAGAATCAGGGACAAATAAATTCACGAAAAGCAAGAAACCATTATATGAACGGCTTCATGAATACAGAGAAGATAGTGCATTACTTACAAAACAACCCAATGTTTATAAATTACCACCAGCAATGCAGAGCATTCCTTGTAAACCATTATTTTTTGACTTAGCTTTCAATATGGTTGAATTTCCAGATTTAAGTGACAAACTTGGCGATCAAGTTAAGAAGGGAGGACAAGCTGGTCTTACAGGCTTTGTTAAAGTTATCTGGGGATGGGGAAACAAATAAGATCACATTTGAAATGATTATTGCTCGTGCAATATCTTTTGGTTACATATTAATTTTCAACATCTTTTATTTACATATGAATCATGTCTTTATATTCTATCAATTAGTAAATTAGAAAAGAATAAAAAAAATGTATGTACAAACTGAGCATTCTTTATTTAAAATTTGTCCATTCTTTCTCTTTTGCTCTTGCTTTCTGCTTCTCTCTCTCTCTCTCTCTCTCTCTCTCTCTCTCTCTCTCTCTCTCTTTCTCTCTCTCTCTTTGTAGAATCCTATATAAAATCTTCGAAACTTACGACACATATTCGCGACGTTATATATATTAGCGACGTTGTAAAAAGTGAAATCTCTCGTGATTGTGTGAAAAAAAAATTTCGTTAATTTTGCAGAAATAGAAATAAAAATAAAGATAAAAAGAAAGAAAGAAAAAGAGATAGAGAGAAAGAATCTTCTCTGTCGTCATCATTTAAAGGATACAACAGTGATGAAAAGTGGGTTGAGGACGATCATGTCGAGCTGTAATGTATTAATCCTTTCACTAATGCTTTTTTCTTCGTTTCTCTCTCTCTTGGTCTTCACAAAAATTATAAGTTTGCGGTGCGTTTCTCTTAAAAATTATTTAAAAATTTTATGTAGTTTATAAAATTCAACTAGTGATGATTTGTTATGTAAAATATAAGTACATTAATGTTTAGTTAGATATAAAAAGGAAAGATATTAGAAAACCATTGAAATATATAGCTTTTCGTTCGGTAGTACTTGCATTATATAATCTAGATTTAGATTTCGATAGTTAACAAGTAATACCGACCCAGGTCTTACCACGTAGAGGTTTTGAAGACCTACGAGTGACTCTATTTTAAAATCCGCGTTCACGAGATAATCTAATCGAATTTTCGAGCAAATAAAACGAAGTCCTTGCTAAAACTTTTAATCGCGTTCGCAAACACCCACGCCTATGTCGCCAACACGTGCACGTGTATTTTTATTATCTTACCCATATTCCCGTGTAAACATCGACGATGAACCGAGCCATGCGACGATATTCCGAATCTTCTTTGGCCAAATATCCGATTGCAGATGAATTCATTCCTCGATGATCGAGATTAGAAAAGAAGAGAAAGAGAAGAAAAAAAAGATAGAACATGTGCGTACGTGACAATGACGAAATTCAAAACGAGAGATGGACATACTAAATATCGCTCCAACCGAGCAAATCTAGAATACCAAAATCAAACTCGATTTTTGCGTACTGAAAAAAGAAGGTTCATCCAAAGGTCAAAACTGAAGGATCCTTCTCAAGGATCCCACCCGAGAGCTCTACAAGATGCTGAGACAGCAGCCCGTACAAAGGCCGACACCCATGAATCCCATCTAACACTTATAAATAATTATTAATAAGATAAAAATAGATAAAAATAAATGAGAAAAATGGCGAGCATAAATGGGATAGAAAAATTTTCTGTGCATTTCTTTAAGAAATTATTTTAGAATTCTAGTATATCCAATCTATATTTATTTATTCAAATATGATTAGTAATATAAAATATAAGTACTTTAATGTTCAGTTGGAATTAAATTGAAAAGATATTCTTGAAGTATGCAACCATTCGCTCGGTAATACTTACATATCATATGATATATCGCAAGTACTACAGCCGAGGTTTCACCACGTGGAGGTTACTGCATCTGGATACCTATTAATGGCTACCCATATAAAAATCTAAGCCGATCTGTATTCAACATGGTCAATTTTAAAATGATAGTGTATGTATTAATCGATATGATAGTATATATAAATGATCTTTGTAATGTTGCTAAGAATGTTGTAATATTTAAATAGTAGTTAATTGTAGTTCATGTACCTCGTACATTGTTCGAATATTAGTAAAATATTAGTTGAAAAATAAAATTGTATTTATTTTATATTAATCGTGTCTTACGATCTTTATATTAATTATTGTTTATCGAACGATCACTGAAGTTAATTCACGAAACTTCACTGTCTTTTATAAATACAGTTTGTGGGATTATTAAATGAGTAGAACACTTTGGGGAGAAACACTGATTCTAAAGATTGCATTGTACGCAGTCGATGCAAAAACACTTATTGTTTAAATAGCGAAACGCGAACGATCAAACACTACTTCTACTTCATAATATTTTCATTTTAACGATACGAACACTCGATTACTTCATTGGTACGCGCATGATTGCAATGAAGTTCTGAAACAGAAAAATACAAACATAATTAGTATTGAAATTTTAAATTAAAATTATTCTAAGTTTCCCACGCGTTATAATCTTTTTGACATTGGATATGAATTTTCTTATTTTTAACATAAAATCATTTATTCAAAGGATGACCAAGTAAGCTTCTCCGTCCAAGCATTGTGAAATGCATTTTTTTGCGTTTGGAATGGCTCAAAAAATATCATACCCCCTTCAACGTAATATGAAAATCAGTAGTGGGAGTACGAGCTTCTTCTCTTTCGCCGCAAATTTTGAGGGGCGCCACAGTAGAAAACTTTTTCTTCATGAAAAATGTCAAAAACAAATATACGTCAACAACAACAGACGTAATTCTTGACCAATTTTGATGGACAAGTTCTCACTTTAAAAACGAAGTTTAATCTAGAATCCTGTTTTCTCGAATTTTTGAAAAAGCTTTTTATTTGTGCATAAACTATTTTTGAAAAGATATCATTTTTTAATACGATTTTTTTTGAAAAAGTAAAAGTTTTTCAAAAATTCGGAAAAGATTTACGCCAGATTAAACCTTCGTCTTTAAAATGAGACCTTGTTAATCAAATTTGGTCAAAAATTACACCTATTCTCATTGTTGGCATATAAAAGCAGGAGTGTTAAACGGCCTTAAAACGCGTTAGATAGAATAATTTTCTTTCAACATGCGTCAATTGTTTAATGCCAACAAAAGGACCATGCGAGTAATTACTTAAGTTTCCTTTTGTATTCCGAGGACTAAATAAACTCTTTCCGTTACGTTTAACCTTAGTTGTGCACACTTCAAAATAATTTTAAGTTGCACACTTGGGATGAGCTACACCTCAGGCACTTTGAACAGCTCTCATTTATACAAAATGAATAATTTTTATTCCAAAAAAATACTGTGTATTCTTTGAAGCCTCGGAAATAATAAGTAATAGGTTTGAAAACGCATTTCCAACTTTGTCGTAAAAAAAATCATGAATCATGCAATGTGCAAATTGTTTTAATTGAAATCAAAGTTAATGTTGGGTGACACAACTAGGATTAAACATATTATAGAGACGATCATTTTATAATTATTTAAACTTAATTCCGTAAAGCATCGCAAAGCTCTTAAGATGCGTTAGACATAGAATAATTTTCTTCCAGCGTATGTCGATCGTTTAATGTCAACAAGAATGATCATTAGAAGTACCATGCGAATTACCATGTCAGTTTCCTCTCGTACTCCGAGGATTAAACGTGGAAATACACTCTTTCCGTACCGCTACATTTAATTATCTTATAGATAAAGTATATATAATTGTATATTATACATTTTGTAAATAATTTATATAGTTTCTTCTTATAAAAGTGATATTAATAATTTTGTTTATAATTTTTTTATTTCAGAACTTCATTGTAATGGCGCACGTAACAAAAAAGTAATCGAGTGTTTGTATTGTTAAAATAAGAATATCGCGAAGTAGTTCGTTCACTCGCGTTTCGCGATTTAAACAGCAAGTGTTTTTGCATTGACTGCGAGTAATGCAGTCATTAGAGTCAATGTTTATTCGCAAAGTTTATTGTTTTTTAACAAGTCGCACAGACTATGTTTATAAAAGATAGTAGAGTTTCGTGGAATAAATTCAGTAACCGTCTGTTAATAAATAACTACTGCTAATTAGAATCAGTGCATCTCTGAAGAGGATCTCATTCAACTTCGATGTTGATCTACTATATCATTAACCAGCTACCCTCAATTTCGATCGCAGACGAGTGTTTTAGAGTGTTTTGGAACCATCGCAGAACTTCTTAAATAGTAAGTGAATTTTTAAATCCCTCTGATCACTCAATCATGTCGAGGATGAAAAATCCGAATCGATACGAGTAATTGGTTGTAATTAATTAATAGATTATTAAATGACTTCTTAGAAGATTTATTCGTGAATGGTTTGTTGTGTTTTGATGTATTTATTTAATTAGAATAGGGTCTTCTTGTTCAAATCCGTTAATTATAATTATTTGCAATTTCGAATATTTTAATGCACGGATTATTCACGGATTCTAATAAGGATGAGTAAGAAGACATTCACGATGGATAGTCTCTGGATTATAAGCGAATTTGATGCATGATTTTCTTATAATAATTAAAATACTCGTTTGTAAGGAGCGTCCAAGGGTTTGTTTTATATTTTTAAATAGTCATTAATTAAATATTTAATCAATTTAAATTGATAAAAAAGAACTTTCGATAGAGTTATTACTTTTGAAAGTCGAGTAGAGTATTTGCTAAAAAATAAAGAAACTTGTAAAGTCATAATCCGTAAGCCTAGATGATAAGTATATGAAGCTCAGGATTTTCAATAATTAATATCTTAATTCTAATTTTTCCTACGCTTCGGAAAGATATCTCCTGAAAAAGTAATAATCAATTTGTATCCAAAAAGATAAGGTTTTTCATTTACTTTTCAGATACGTTAGGATTGTGTTAGGATTTTCTTTCATATCTTAGAATTTAGAATAAAATTTTGTTGTTACAGTTTTCGAACAGTTTTACTATTTGTCGAAGAGCACCCCATAAACTGTGGCTCAAGAGGGCAATTATAGCCCATTCAGTTATTTTCGAAGATTTACCAGTTACTTTCGAGAATAGCTCTCATCAATGTTCATTTGATATTTTGCAATTTTATTATAAAAGTCGAGTCATACATTTTTCACTTTTTTCTTTTCTTTAAAGTTAAATTAAATTAAATTCATACTTTTATCTTTCACAACTAATATATTTCTTATTTCAATAAAATTAAATTCCAATAAAATCATAGTAACGAAACGTATGATATGGCAATTGCGGAAACCATTGAAATTGCACTGAATAAAGGTGCACATGGACCTGAAACAAGTACACCAAAATGTGTGCCAAGTTCTCCATTTCCCACATATCACAGGAAAAGAATATTTGTTTAGATTAAGATCGAAAATTTTTCATTTTCTTTTTTTCTTTTAAATTTAAATTAAATTAAATTCAGAATTTTCTTTTGATATCTTTATATATATAGATAAATCATCTATATATATATATATATACACATACAAACACACACACGTTCTTTCCTTATTTCTTTTCTTTTCTATAAAATAAAAATTTATTAGAATCATTAAAATAGGGCTTTTAAAAATCACGAAACGAATGGCAATTGCGAAAAACATATGTGTGAAGGTTTATATTTAAATATATATCATGTTCTTCGTTTGTACCGCATTACAGGAAGATTAAAGATTAAGAATTTTTCATATTCGATACAATTAATTTATTATAGATTTCGGAATATGTTAGAAGTTACGAATATTTCGAAATCACATTCACTGGAACATAGATTTATACGTGATAAACGCAGATTAAGATAATGATGATGTTTAAATTTATAGATATAAGAAGTAAATCTTGCACTATTGAAATAAAATCAATCGTGTGAAATAGACACACATTTAAATTCGGAAAGGAATCATTAATAAATAAAATTACTTTACTAATATTTAAACAATAGGATATTCTTAAAAACATGACAAAGATCGTAAGATAAAATCGATATAAAATAAATTCAATTTAGTCTTTCAACTAATATAAATCACGAACTCAGAAGAATATAATTAATAAACAATATTATTTTACTAATATTTAAACGCTAACACTTCCAATTAACGTCGATAGAGGAACGATAATATCGTGGCAATTGGTACTTGATAGAGGAATTTTTCAAAGAGATTAATATATGTTCATTTGTTTTAATTAATTTATTTTATTCATTCGTTTTTCATTGTTATTTTCATCATACTTCCTTCATTCTTACAGAACAAAATATTACATTCTTGCAAAACAAATAAATCCATTTTAGTTTAGGAGGTTGGATCTAACGTAAGAAGAACATTGTCCATAAGCAGAAGAGCTCATTATATCTTGTATATTATCTGTTTCAAATTAGTATAACATAGCATAGAACAGCACAGCATATGAATATACAGCATGATATGAATATATATATTCATATCATTTTTTTTGTTTATTAATATTCGTAGCATTAATATAGAATTTCAAATGTCGTACTCATTTGTTAAAAAAGTATATTGTTTTATTTTTATATACTAACTAATCTAATGTAGATGAATGATAAGCTCTTAAATGATTTGAAGTTAAATTTCTTTGGTGTTCTATACAAAAAAAAAAAGAATCTTACATAAGCATCATATGCAAATGAAATATAATTAAATAGGTATTAATCAATCTAGTTTATGATAGAATTCAGCTCTATCAAAGCTAATTACACACACACACACACACACACACACACACACACACACACACACACACACACACACACATGCACGCACGTACGCACACATAGATAAATAGATAGATAGATAGATGCAATTATAATCCAAAGTATTAAATACTATTAGATAAAAATTTCTATTTACATATTAGAAAAATTCGGAGTAGGTGTGTTAATGGTACCCCAAAACAATATCAATTTTGTAGGATTATGTCTAATGAAAAATAGGAAGGGTCTATTAGCTAATAACCTTTTTTGTCTACCATCTCTTTCTAAGACAATTGTAGTTGCTGCTGCAGCTTCAGTACCCTTTTCGTTAATTTCAATGTCTACTTTATGTAATACCTCATCAGCATATAAACCAGGATTAGCTAAAGTCGCGCTATTTCTAAGATCGTCCAACCCATATGATCGGAAATTTCTATTTTCAACAATACGGAGAAAATCTTCGGACATAGGTCTACTTTGTCTTCGAACTCTTTTAACGTTATTTTCATCGTCGATTAGTTCAGTTTCGATTTCACGTCGTTTCCTTTGCATTCTTCTTATATTAAACCCCGTAGCCCATTGTTCGATGTTATAACGGCGAGTATTGTCAGTATATTTGAATAAATGTTTTTTATACACTTGCCCTCCGTCTGAATCACCACCGAATCTTGAGAAAACTAATTGGTCTCTATTATTCAATTGTCTATTTTGATCATTAAAGCTTTTACTGCTCTTAGTTGTTGGATTTTGAGTTGCGTTTGCAATCAGTTCTCTTGAACTAGGTGATAATAAACTCAAATCTGCTGTTGCCGGATTAAACAAAGATGTTAAACCTAAACTCTCGAGTACTTTTTTCAATTTTAAAGAACTAGTAATCTTCATTTTAGGCATCCCTAATATAGTGGTTTGATTTTTCATATTTTGAATTAAATATTCAATGATCTCTGGTGTCAGTGTCCTCTCAAATTCGCCTAATGCTCTTGCACCTTCTGCCTTAGGTAACATAATATACATAGTAGTCTAAAAATAAGAAAAAAATGTTAATCCCACTGTATTGATGTATAAATGAATAAAACAAATATACGTCTAACTTACATCTAATCCTTTATATGGTAGACCAACAATTTTAACGCCATAATTTTTATCTTCGTAAAAAGGAAAATCTCCAGCATTGTACATCATGTCTACTAGGATCTGTTCATTTGGTTCGATGGAAAATTTTTTTCTACCAGTAGCTCCCATTATGAAATATCTATTCCATTCGGCATTGAAATATAATGTCGAAGCTATGATCACTTTCGTGGCAGGTGATGGTATATCATTTAAAATCGTTGAAATCTTTCCGTTTGTGTTTTCTTTTACCCATGCATTTATTTTGTCTTGTGCTTCCTTTCCTCTTTCTTGAAAGTCAAGATTCATTACTACACTTTGGTATACATTTTCACTGATTGTCTTAAATTCTGGTCGAATTGGAAAACCTTCCTAATAGTGTTATTAAGAAAGGTATATATTATTTTCAGAAAAAAATAAATTTCATATAAAAAAATTCCAAATGTTTTTTATACCTGCAAAAAAATAGCACTTGCAATGTCTATAATCCTTGTAGATTCAGCTTTCTCATGGACTACAGAAATCAATAATCCGAAAATTTGATGAACGAGTTCTGAATGCGTAGAAATGTCTACTCCCATAGCAAGTCCAAGGATTCTCGATACCTCTTCGAAAGTTATTCCCGCTGATCCTAAATGAATTAATGCGAGAGATCCAGCAATATTAAGTGGCGAGAATACTATATTGTCTTTTTCGTTTTTTACTGACGCCAAATTGTTAGCATATAGTACATTTTGGATATTTAGAGCTAATTTCGTGACACCTTTCGAAATTATATCATTCACCTGAAGAAGTAAATAAATAATGTTCAAATGGAAATTCGAACATTTCGTTTAAAAGACGAAATAAATAATTTAACAAGAAAATATTTATATTATCTTACTCGATAAGCCCAATCTAATGGTAACGATTGAGCAAGAGGTGAAATCGGTGCCGCGATCGTATTAACATTTATTTGTGATGCAGCTTGAGATAAGGAATCTCCTATCGGTTGTCCAGATAATTGATTTACGATAGAAGCGGGTGATGAATAATATGCTGGTGCTGCTGCATAATATGCCATGGGTGCTGCTCCTGATGCATAATATGCTACGGGTGCTGCTCCTGAAGCATAATATGCCACGGGTGCTGCTCCTGATGCATAATATGCCATGGGTGTTGCAGCTACTGCTGCAGAATATGCTGCGGGTGCTGCTACAGAATATGTTCCGGGTGCTGCTGCAGAATATGCTGCGGGTGCTGCTGCTGGTGCGGAATATGCCACGGGTGCTGCTCCTGCTGCATAATATGCCACGGGTGCTGCTCCTGCTGCTGGTTCAGCGTATGCAACGACAGCAGGATATGATCGTTGCTGACTATTAGCATAAGCCGGATAAGTTGAGGTCTTCAGATATTCGTATTGATCCGGATAAATCAATTGTGATTTACCCAAGACAATTAGTCCTAAGAATATTATAAACGTGATCATTTCTGAAAATGAAAATAATTACATGCCCCAATTAAAAAACAAAAAAAACACGAAAAACATGTAAAGAAATGTAAAAAAAAGAATTTTTTTCTTATTTTGTTAATAACAAGAGACTTTTCTATCATCATAGTTGTTTTTAGCTGGTGAAATGTATTTATACGTCACGTTCTCTACCTGCTTTGGATGACGTGTTTGCGCAGTCAAATTAGTTTGCTTACAGGAAGTAAACATGGTACAATTGTCACAATCAATAATGATCTTTTATTCATTAGATGACATTCTAAGTACATGATGATCTAATGAATAATTACTTTTATAATTAAGGAATAATCTCTCTCTCTCTCCCTCCCCTCTCTCTCTCTCTCTCTCTCTCTCTCTCTTTCTCTCTCTCTCTCTCTCTCTCTCTCTCTCTCTCTCTCTCTCTCTCTCACTCACTCACTCACTCACTCACTCACTCTCTCTCTCACTCACTCACTCTTTTTCTCTATCTATCTGTCTTTTTTTTTATCACGATTACGAACATTTGAGAAATTCATTGATATTTTGGAACATGAATAAAATTTAGTTTTAATCTCTCTCAATGCTCGCTCAATGATACAAAACGAAAATAGAAAAAGGAACGTTATAATCAAACCAAATGAAAATATAATGCTTTTATCGATCCTTTCTAACATCCTTGCACTTTATCATTATACATACCCTTGACTAGACTTTTATATTCAAACAGTTAACTTAACTTCAAGTTAGAAAATTTATCAATATTTTATATTTATATATATATATATATAAATACTATAACTTTATTACTATATTATATATATAAATACTATAAATATATATATATATATTGGATGACTGAAAAGTTTTTAGATGGGCCAAAACTTGTTAAGTGATATTAAAAATCAATTATTTTTTTTCGAAGCTTTATATTCTTTTAATTTCATAAGACCTTGTAGTTTTACGATCTGAAAAAAAAAGTTATTTCTAAAGGTCTCGAAAAGGTGTAATTGAATTTTAAAATGCATTTTAGAATCTTTTGATTTACCTAAGAAGGAAAATATCCATACTATATTTCGTTTATAACTTTTTATTTTGACTTTTTTTACTTTAAAAATTTTTATTTTAATTTTTACTTTATTTTTAATCAATTTTATATACGTAAACTTATCAATCATTGTAATAGGCATTACAATATCTTATTGTCTTTCGAAGTTAAAAAGTTTACATTCCGATTGAGAAACACTCAATATCGAAATACTTAATGTCACTAAGTAATTATATATTTTGCAAGAAAGAAGTCGTAAAACCATGTATACAATATATTCATCCAAAGTTATTAAGAAATTATAACCCATATAAATATTAATGAAATTTTAATGATTTATATTATTCAAAAATTACGTCGACATATTATATTTTACAGCCTCTTCTTTGTTTCCTTTCCTTTCTTTTTCTTTTTTATTTTTTTCTCTTTTTTCTTTTTTTTTTTTTGAATTAATAAAAACCAAAATGTGAACGATAATATGACATTTCAAAAAAGAATAATATGTCAAATAATGATTCTTTTAGGATACGGCCATGATGTAATTCATGATCATAATCTTTAATGTTTTTGAATGGCATTCGTATTTAATGAATAGACATAAACGTATGGGTGACCTTAATATTCTAAATGTCAGCTTAGTTCTTTGCCACCGATTTCAATATCATGTTCTATTTTAGCTTCGAGTGTTCTTTTCTAAACTTAATTTAACTAGTTGTAAGTTTAATTATATAGCATCGAATTTTTTCTAACTGTATAACAATTAAGTTTTTACACAAATTGTAACTGGTATCAATGACGAAGCTAATTAATAATTAATATTTATGGAAAAGAAAAGAAAAAAAAGTTGATATATAAGCTATCAGATTGCGTGATAGGAAATCTCAATAAAAATAAATTTGTATCGAATAACATTGAAATCATGTATGCTAATCAACTATCAAACTTGATATGCAGTAAACGAAAAGATCCTTGAACGTACAATGGATAATACAAAGAATTTGTAAAAGAATGAATTATTCTAAAGTCACGTTCCGTGCATGATTACATCTTATGTATCGTTGATCATTGGAATAATGTAAGAGCGTGACGATTTACCGTAAATACTATAATTTATTAGATGATACGAAGAAAGAATATACGAGTGTGTAATGTAAAAAAATACCAGCAAAATATTGTACTAACCTTTTCCCAGAGAGAAAGAAATATTTCCTTTTAATTTCTTGTAGAATCGAAGAAATCGATCGTTGTAATTAGTTTTCAATCCTTGATCTTTTTTATATTAAAAAACAGAAAAAAAAACAAAAAATAAATAAAAAGAAAATAAAAAAAATAATAAAACTAATATTCTTGATTTATAAATACATTCGATGGAAGAAAAACTATAATAATGTTCGTGTTCTATTTCAACGTTTCTCGAGGATCATCACGGATCGAACGGTAATTTCACTTAACTGTATCGATCTCGATCTCAATCTCAAATTGAAACGTTTAAATCAAGAGTTAAATTAATGTATAACGAATAACGATCTTCTTTATATATCGAAATGTTTCTTTACGATATTTTTTTTATCAAGAAAAAATTTGCGGAATGTTATACTTCGACGATTCTAAAAATATAACTTTTAAATATTATCTAAAAGAGAAATATACACGCAAGAGAAAGACGAGAAAGACGTCAAGACGAGGCCTTTCCAATAGCACGACTGACTCGTTCGTTTACGTACATGTATATACACTCGCGATTACTGCGTTCCATGACTCTTTCATCCCCTCCACGCTAGCACGATCGCCATGTGGGTTAGAAAAAGAAACGTAGAGTTCCTTCCGTTCGTGTAAAAGTAAAAAAGAAGTGGCTAAAATTGAGGTGACTAAAAAGTATGTATGAGCATTGTTCCGTCGTTCGTCGTCTTTATCACGTAAATGTTTTAATTATTGCAAGTATGAAAAATGACCTCATACGAATTTGATAAAAAAAATTTTGTGACAAAAGCATATAATTTTTCTTTATTTTATCAACTATAATTAATAGTTTCCTTGAATAATGTTCGAATTCGAGAAAATTATCGTTTGTTTGAAAAAATTTTCCATTGGGAATGATCGTTAAAAAATTGATAAAAAGTTGTTTACACAAAAAAATAATTTGTTTTCGTTTCATTGATTAGTCCACTGATATCCATTTTGATATCTATGTTGAACATAACAATATTCTCGATTGAAGAAATTTTTAATACTGTAATTTAAATTTTCGAATATGATATTGTTTTTTTTATAAAAGATTGATAAAAATTACAATTTATAAGAACAAATAATTTTTATTCCCTCCGTTATTGTGTTATTATGGACCACCACGTTCTCATTTAACATAAATTTTTCCTTGTGATGAAAAGTCAGAAACTGGTATTTCCCAGTCCTTTTACGTTTCATTAGTTCCATCACATATATAACTTTATGCGTCTATTTTTTCAATGAGTCCAAACAATTGGTGCAATAAATTCTTTGCAGTATATCTTTCGTATCTTTTTCTCGAGATCTTACAATTAGTTATATAACAAGAAGTTTACATACCTCAAACAATTCTGACGATTTAAATATTTTTTCTAAATCGCAAACGCTTTCATTTTTTGTATCTTACAATTATCATAGAAATAAAATAAAAAATATTGTGAAAATGGCATAAAAATTTGTATTTGTATATTGCGAAATTTCTTTCGATTATTCAACTTCGAACTTATTTGATATGTATGTATTTTGCTTTCACCGAATGAAAAAAAAAAGATCACCGATTTATTAAATGATAAAAATATCGCGATACAAATGATCACGATTGTAGGACGAATTTCATGACATTTCTTAATTTCCATGATGTATTTTTTTTTTTTTTTATTCGTGTCTTAAAACAAATAAATTTATTTTAATTTATATTTTGATTCAGATACAACCCAATGTCTTAGAAAAAAATAGAATCGTCGCGTCAAAAAGTAAAAACATAAAAATAAATTGATTTTCTGTGCACAGAGTTAGAAAGCGAAAATGATAACTTTGAAATTACGTTCATTCGAGATTAGTCTATCCACAGATATACATGTATACATACATACATATATATTTATGTATGTACGTTCCTAACACGGATAACAGTAGTTTGATTGCTCAGACTTCCGTCAATAGATAGTGAGAATCGTCAGATAATATTCTTAA
Organism: Vespa crabro; assembly: GCF_910589235.1. NCBI lineage: Eukaryota > Metazoa > Arthropoda > Insecta > Hymenoptera > Vespidae > Vespa > Vespa crabro. The sequence goes on from NC_060962.1 coordinate 3,443,458, forward strand.
TACGTTGCGTAGAAATTTGTCATGTTCCATGGAAACTCCTTTGGAAAGTCCAGAATTTTTAATTGTACTTTATCACTTACTTTCACCTGCTTCTAACTTTTACGCAAAGAGATTAGAAAATATTTGTCATAAAGTAGAATTGTTTCAAGAATTTATTTATTGCAAAAAATTTAATTATTTTTTAAAAACTCTCTCTCTCTCTCTCTCTCTCTCTCTCTCTCTCTCTCTCTCTCTCTCTCTCTCTCTCTCTACCATAATCTAAAAAAAAATCAAACCACGTATGTATATTTATATATATATATATATGTTTCATTCTTTCTCTTTTTTTTTGTTTGTTTCTTTGTGCGCATGATATATAATCACTTTATTAATAAGTTATGTAAAACATACGTCGTATAAAAAAGTTGTTCTTGCTCAACGTTAACATTTTACCAACATTATTACAAATCAAAGATAAATAATCTACCATTGCAACTGCTATTCTTAAACGTCAATAATACTGCTTCGTTTTTTATCTACATCAGTAACGTCCAAGTCGTTACCGAGACTTCCAACCCTGCCTCTCATTCCGATGTTATTTCCAACTTGTCCCGTTGCTTTCAATTTTTCTTGCATTTGTGCTAATATGTCTTGCATTCTTCGTATCTGCAAAAAAAAAATAAAACACAATTTTACTATCAATATAATATAATATTTTATATATTATTATATAAATTTTTATATATTATTCTATATATATATATATATATATATATATATATAATATATATGTGTATATAATATATATATATATAATATATATATATAATATATATTATATACAATTTTAGAAAGTATTGATTGTTCTACAATTCTGGATCATACAAATTAGATTATACATATTTATTCTTACCTCTTCGTCCTTTTGCAGGAGCAACCTATCCGTGTCAGATATATTGTTTTCAAAATGTGGTCCCGAATCTCTTTTCAATTTACTGTAAAAAAAATATATATATATGTATATATAAATATGTAACATGTTCATTAATAAAAATAATGATACATGCGTATATGAATTCACAATGTTTTTTTATTTTCTTTTTTTTTACAAATTCTAATATAATTCTAATTCGAATGAAATAGAAAAAAAGATATTTGAAAATATCCATCGTCAATACATGCAATTCTTTTCTATTTCTTATTTTTCTCCCGATTCGTTATTTTTACAGCTAATAATAAAATCTTCGATTATACATATAGATATATAATGTATATATATATGTTATTATGCTGTTATTATCTGGCACGATATAATCTGAATTACACATCGATGACCGTGACTTTTATTGATAGCCACTGGGACAATTAAATGTAGAAATGACGTGTGTAAATACGTTTTCTCTTATAAAAAAAAAAGAAAGTCAATTGAAAATTAATCGTCTTTATTTCTTACAATATCATCAAGTGTAATTAATTACGGGAATTGGATAAATTTCATTTCTTTGACTCGTAAAAATAATGTAAAATCATACAATCAAATTATTAATAAGTGTTATACTAAACATAAAGCGTTAGATATGTTATCCGAGATGTCATAGAAAAGAGTGTGTTAAGTCAAAATCAAACAAATCACATAACATATTTATATTTAATAATAGTTGTATATTAATTTATTTTCTTTTTTTTACACGTGGAGAAACACACACGCGCACGCGCATTTAATTTTTTATTCATTCGAAAAAGAGTGTCAAAGAAAGCTATTGTCTCAAGTTATTTCTGTTGATTCAAGGTCTTTCATCATTTTAATATATGTACAATAGATTACGTGATTATGTTCGATTATATTGTGTTTGAATCATCTTAACGATATATGCGGTATTGTTCAATGAATTTAATTCAATCCATTGAAAAAATGAAAAACCAATGATTGTATGCGACTTAAAACACGTGATAGGTGATAAGTGATAAGATGACGAGGTAACATATAAATAAGCAGCCCATTCTTCATGAAATTCTTTTTATCAAATTCGCTATTTTTATGAAGTTTACTTTGACATAGCTATTTTTTCTTTTTTGTATAGCTATATCTCCCACTTTCACAAAATAATTTTTTTCTTAAGAGCACCTCTTCATATTTCTTCCCATTGACGCATTAAACTTCAAAGAAGGAATCATTGCATCGTTTACACAATGATAGCACTACACAAAGCTCATACCAGTCATCGCCGTGACCAAAGAAAACCTTGTAATCTCTTTCAGAATTAGTACTGTATATATGGATTGTATTGAATTGATTTCACAAGTGGTACGTATATATTAATACGAAAGATGATACAGATTTTAATATAAAATTCTTTTAAATTAAATTTAATAGAATGTTTATAACTATTGTTTATTGTCAGATATATTTGAATTAATTTTATTTTTATATTCATTGAAAAATTTTGAATGAATTATTTATGTTATTAAAAGATTTCTTCAATTTATTTTTCATTGTTTCAAATAGTTTTATCTCGAATAACATTGATAACGCTCTATGTATGATAGTAAGCATGCATAAATACGTATGTACCTACTGAAATACAATAATTATTTACATGCGTAAATACCTCCGTTCCCGTATTGCTTGTTGTGATATTTGTGAAATGCATTGGGCCCGAAAATTCTCATAATGTACATCTTGTGTTACGTCCTTAAGATCTTGCATATGCGTTGATATCAGCATTGTTCGGAGTTTCACAAAGTCGCTGTGCTTTGGATTCTCGACTATGATCAAAATTATAATGTTGAAGAATATACGACAATTTTTGTTAAATAGATAACTGAAAAGTTTTTTTTTTCTTTTCTTTGTTTTTTTTTTACTTTTTTCTTCTTTTTCGTTTCTTTTTTTAAAGTACAACGAAAACCTATCAAAATAACATTTACAATGTTTTCACCTAATTGCTTAATATTTCCACCTAATATCTAAAGAGATATTACAAAGCGAAAATGTTCTTCTGCTCGATAATATAATTAAACTGCAATATATTGTAGTATACGATTCGAAAAAGATCACGTGATTGTTCCACTTACATTGTTTCATCAGCATCAGACACCTGCTTTATTATATAAAGTAATAATATTATGCAAGCATTGGTATAAGATATAAGAAAAAAAAAGGAAAGGAAAGAACAGAAAAATCCAGCATTAAAGAGTTCACCTTCTACGACTCCCCAAGGATATTGTCGACCATGAACTTTCCTTCCTGCTACTTCCAAAACGGTAGAACTACCCACGACCGCAAAAGGTATACATGCTTTCAATTCTTTATCTTGTTGTTTAAATTCTTCGTCTTCGTCGCTATCACAATCAGGGAATTGATATATCTACGTAAATACAAATCAATTTTTATCGATATCACATCTTCATTTTTTCTTCTTTTTTGTTTTCTTTCTTTTTTTCATCGAAATACATAGAAGGATAGATATGATTTTAATATATGTATATATATATACAAAGAAAAATAATAAAATATACAAACAACAAAGTTTACCTGAATTTCATGTTCTTCTATATCAGCAAGAATTCGTTCCTTCAATTTTTTAACTTCCTGTGTAGTAAGTGTATCGGCTTTTGCGATTACAGGTACTACGTTAACTTTTCTATGTAAACGTCGTAATACTTCGAGATCCAATTGCCGTAAACTAAAAATATTTTACAATTATTAGTTATATAAATTAGTTAAATAAATTGGCATTATTCCCCCAATACAAATCGGGGAAATAATCTCCGACTGTTTTTTTGCTTACCCATGACCATATGGTGGAATAAAATATAAACAGCAATGTACCCTATTATCTTGAATATTTTTTCTATTTAATCCACTTTCATCGGTGAAATATTGACGAAATTGTTCATCGATATATGCCAAGCATGGTTTCCATGTGTCTTCACAATTAACAGCATCTCCAAATCCTTGATATTCAAAGAAAAAATTGTCATAAGTATATAACTTGTATAATAGTCTGTAAATTGTATAATAATACATAAATAAAAACAATAATATGTAAATAGTACAATATTATAGTATTTGTAAACCTTTTCTTTTCGAAGTAGATAGTAAAAAAAAAAAGAAAGATGAATTATTTTATTAATAATTTAATTCACCTGGTGTATCTACGATTGTTAGACGTAATCTAACACCTCGTTCTTCTATATCCATTGTTTTTTTTTCAATCGTAGTAGTTTTATCAATGCGCTCTAAAAACAAAATGTGTTATAATCCATATAATAAATATAACGATAATTTAACAAAATAAAATAAAATATCAAGAGATTATATAAATATATTCATACATTCAATTAAATATGTACGTACAAACCTGAAGCATCTGGGATACGTCGTTCTTTGTATAAATCTCCAAGAAAAAGACTATTAATAAGTGTTGATTTTCCAAGTCCAGTTTCGCCTAATACCATCAAGGTAAATTCGAATCCTCTTTTAACCGATTTTCTATGTACTTGTTCGGGAAGAGTCGCAAAACCGATGTAATCCCTGTCTTATTAAATAGAACAAAGAAATAATTGAATATTAGTGTTTAATAAATTATTAAATTAAAATTTATTTTACAATTTATTTATAAATTATTTCATAATTTTCAGATCGATATATTTAATTCATAAGATTAGTAATAAATAAAAAAAAAAGATGTATTTATCTTTGACTAGTTAAGATTAGAAAAACTCACATTATTCTAATCACAAAAGATGTTAATAATTCGTTATAAATAACTTCAAGCTTTTTGTTGTTGAGACAAACTTCTCATCGAACGTATGACGATATTTTAAATGATTTTTATTTATAATCTTATTTGCATTAAACTCATCGATGATAAAACCTAGTAAAGATCAACAGGAAATAGAACACGTATTATCGGGCATATCAACACACTACGTAGTTGTATGTATTATCGTTCTAACAGAATAATAAAAGTAAACTGTCAACTCTCTACCAATGTATTGTATGCGTCTGGGTTGCGAGAACGCCCGTTGCTTCTTCGACCGTCTGCGCTGACGCACTATTGTACCGGCGATCAATAATCTGTACTTCTATATTTTTTCTAATCCTCTCTCTTTCTTTCTCTCTCTCTTTCTTTCTTTCTCTCTTTGTGCAGAAAACACTGTATAGCAAGGTTCAATCGTTAATAATCGTTAATAATCAATGACCACAGCAAAATAGATTATTTCTCTTTTTAACGTAATTAATATTTGTCGTTTATTTAAAAAAAAATTTATATATATATATAACGATTAAGTTACATTGAAAATATGTAACTGTAATTAAAATAAAAAATAATATATTTCCTTTTTCGAAATACAATATTACATATAGTTATGCAAATTAAAATTTTATTATTGCAATACAAGAGTTTCAGCTCCTCCTCTGCGTACTACAATCCCATTATTATGTTTACTATCTTCTGCACATTGAATTTTGCAAGTGAATATTCTAAAATAAAAAAAGATTATTTATAATTTTATCTCTTAAATTAAAATACCTATTGGATGTACATACGCTGCAATTTGATTCCATTGTTGTGTTTGTTTTTCATTTTTACTAGCATCTTTTTCAAGATTTTCTTTTTGAAGTTTTAAATTTTTCATAATTTCTTCTTCGACCGCAATCGAATCGCTGAACTCATCTTTTAAACTTCGGCTATTATCAGAACTTGACGATGCCTAAAAAATGTATCGATTGTTTAAATAATTTTAATCATAACTATTCAATATTTACTTACATCCATTTCTTTTTGTATTCTTTGTTCCAAAATTTTCATTTTGGATAATGCTTCTTTGAGCCTTTCTTTTTCTTCTTTATCCTTTTATATAAACATTTATATTATATTTTTTATCATACACACACATATACAAATATATATTACCTTTGCTATCTTCTCTTTTAATTGATTTATTTCAAATAATACATTTCCTGTTGGACTTCCGATAACTGTTTCTAAAGTCGACTGAACTGTGTTAGCTTTCCTATAACGTTCCTCCAAGTCACGAGACTTTTGTCGTAACGTCTGAGTTTCTGTAATATTATAACATAGATAAAAACATTAAAAATATGTGTCTACATGTTATAAAATTTATACTTTTTATACCATTTAATAAAGGTAGGAGTTTAGCACGTAGTGCAGATATCATTTTGAATAATTGCACATTTGTTGAAAATGCATTGGCCGGTGTATAACTATCAGGAATCGATTGCTTTCCTAAATCTAAATTTTTATTTCCTTGATCTATTAACGCTGCCTGAAATATATAAATAATAATATAATAATAATTTATTTTTTAAATGAAATATTTAATTTCTTTATTATTATACAAATACCTGTGCTCTAAGAATAACGGCCGTTCGTTGCAATACTCCAACTTCAGCTTTCAACGCCGTCAATTCTGCCCTGTAACGTTTGTACGATATACTTTTGATTTTTAAATGAGCTACATATTTTTTCAAATCTTCTCCCTTAGGTGCCATCTCTTCCATGAAGATTTTCGATTGTTCTCTTTTCTCTTCCAGTTTCGTTTGTAATTCTTTCAAACGATCATTTGTATTCTCTAATCGTTCGAGTACATTTCGTTTCATATTTGATATTGTTGTTGCTTGTTGACGAAATGGTTCCATTTTATCATTATCAGTTTTAGTGATCTACAAATAAACAATTAAATGAATAATATATGATCGATTGATTTTTTTTCTTTTCTTTTCTTTTTTTTTAGAAAAAATAAAATATTATATCACGCTACCTTTGTTTCGACTAAACCTTGAATTTCTTTTGTTATTAAGTCTAATTTGTTCCTTAAAGTTGTTATTTGATCTGGTCCTAAATAAGAATATCCTCGTACTGACATAAGAGCAGCTATTCGTTTTTTTTTCATCTCAATTTCATAAGCTAACTTCTCTTTCATTATGGCAGTCTGTACGGTCACTTCGTCCGTTAGATGTTGTATTAATGTTTGAGGTGTTATTTCCTCACTAGTTCGTTTTAATGTTTGCAACTCACGTTCTATTCCTTGAAAGGATATCTATATGCAAATGAGATCAATCAGACTTCATGCGTTGTGACTATACCAATTAATATTGATCATTATATAATATTTATGAAGTTAGATTTGATTTTTAAAAACATACGTATTAAATGAAAAATGTTAATAAGTTATACAAATAAAATATAAAAATTGTGAATGAAAATTGTATATACTTGTAAACCAGACATTATCTTGCTTTCTTGTTCTTTCTGTAAAGCAAGATCACGTTCTCGATCTTTTTCCATACGTAAGGCACGAGCTGCATCCAAAAGATAAAATGCAGGTTGAGCTTTAACTTTCATCTTCTCGATACGCTGCAAAACTGCCTAAAAAATGTTGAAATATTAATTTTTTTAAACTTCATTAATTTTCATCGTCAATTATCTACCTCTTTTTCTTTTTCCATTGCTTTGAGATCTTCTGTAAATTCAGCAGCAATCTCAAAATTCTAAACATGAATGAAAATTATTAGAAATGAGGAAAATTATTTTATTATAGCTTTATGTATACCTTTTTACCGATCTCTCTTTCTTTGTGAACAGTTTTAAATTGATTAACCATATTCGAATATTGTTCGTACAGTGCTGCTATTTCTGGATCTCCTAAATAATCTGATGGAATTTCGATCTATATAAAATATTGTAAAAAATAATCAAAAAGTAAAATAATAAATAAGAAAATTAATAATATTATCAATTTGAGATGAAATTTTCTACCTTAACAAGAAAACGTGCCAAATAAGCTCTTTGACGAACTATATCTTTATGAGTTAATAACCATGTTAAAATTGCATATATTGTTTCAGAATCACCTCGAACGATTCCTTGTCTACGTTATAAAAAAAAAATAGTATTTACATAAAGATATATATATATATATATATATATATATATATATATATGCTAAATCGGAAAGCAAAAATGAAGTTTTACCGAAAAGTCGCTGGATCAGAATTCGGTTGATATTTAAGTATACGAAGAGCAGAAAGAATACGTACTGAACTCTGTTCAGGGGTTTCAGTTTTAATATCGATTTTTGGTGCATCTTGTTGTTGTATTTTTATTAATACATCGCTTAAGATCTAAAAAAAAATTTTTTTAATTTAAAAAATTAAATTATAGTTTATACAATATTAATATATATATTAATTATTAGTATATAATATATATAAATTATTAGTACATAAAACATAATAGATACAATTTCTTCCTAATTATATAACATTAAATCGAAATGGATATAATATTTTTTTCAAAGATCAAGATTTTGTCAAGATGATGTTATTATATGTGAAAACAATATATATGATTGTATGCAAAAAAATCATCGATAACTTTGATAACTCCGAAAATAAATTGAAAAAAAAAATACTTTTGTCGTATGTTAAACGTTTGATACCATTCATGTTACATAAAAAATATTTTTTGCATCGTCACAATTCAACGAGATATTTAGATGACCTTACTTAAATGAACCCTCCTGTATATGTGTGTGTGTGTGTGTGTTTTATTACCTGTAATAAGTCCTCAGGATTCAAAGCACTAAAACCAATCAAATTGTAATTTTTTTCTAACAATTTATTAACTTCTGCTACGATAAATTTAATATTTTCGCTCATCCTTGCAATATCTTATCTTAAAATATTGCACGTATTGTTAATAATCGATCTGCACGTGTCAAGAATTCTGGATGGAATAGTTCACGTGTTGTTGCATTCGGTTGACCTAGCAACCATATGCTCAACATATATCAGTCAGAAGACTGTTATATATTTTTTACTGATCTATATATTATCTTCCAAAATAAATGATCCAAACATCGTCTCAACCCATTCCTTTCTTTTTTCAATTCTACTTAGTTGTTTGTGTCTATAATTATTTCGAATATTTTCTACAAAAGTAGTCATGTATTGTCGATCTGTTAAATGTATTATATGACTTCCCATCAATCCTTCCACTCGTAATTTTACAGGTTTGTAACTTATACTGTAATCACAGAAATTGAATTTTCGATTTATATTTTCAAAAATAAATATAATAATATAAATTCATTTATGTTTTATTTAAACAATAAAAAATATAAAATATAAATAAATGTAATATCAATTGCAATTTCTTTGTCGATTAATTGACCGTAATTACCATTATCATACAAAATACATATATATGCGTATATATCATAGATCTTATACGATAAAAATAAAAAACGTACAAACTTACGCGTATTTTACGTGCTCGGTTTCCCACCATTTCAATGGTTTTTCATATGGATCTAAACTTAAAATAAACATCGATTGTTTTTCTTCAGTTTTTTCAACATGTTTCTTTCTTTTACTAGTTTTTGAAGGATCCTTAACCTTCAGTTTTTTTGCTTGTTCATCGTATTGTGTTTTTTCATTTTCTTGTTTAGATTTTCTATGTTCATACATATTTTTAATAAGGCTTAGAATATGCAGAAATTGCTATAAGTAAATTAATTATTTTATCAAGAAAGAAAAACTAAAAATTTAAAAAAACAATTACAAAATTCAAAAAAGATCGAAAGATTAACTTTAATTTTTCTTCATTTATTACGTTAAATAATTTCAAAAAAAAACGAACCAATCAAATCTTTGTATTTGGATATTATATTTCATCCCATTCTTACAATGAAACCTCATTGGTTGTAATATGAAAGAGTATGCGCATTAGTCTACTGCGCAACTGCTGATTAGATTTCTTAAAGTGTAAATACACACGTATATATATGTAAAACACAGCTCTGATAGTCGAGAGTACACGATGGATTTTTATTATATAAATGATATAAAGTAATAATAATTCGTGCGATTTCTAGTGTTAACATAAGAAATATGTATTTTAATTATATTATTTTGCGAAATTCGACAAAAAGTTAGTTTGGATGAATGTTATATTTTTATTTAATTATTTAAATATGTTTAATAATTGAATTTGCAGTATATTGATAAATTTTTTTTTATTACATGTTAAAATTTAACTAAATATAATTATTTCAGAAATTTAGAAGAATAGGTTAAAATCAGTATAGCGTTTCAGTCTAATCAAAGAACAATATTAAATGATAGGTTATATCATATCTGAGATGTAATCAACAAAATTTTATATTACTCGATTATATTTCAAATCAAAATAAGTTATTTTTCTAGAAATAAAAATTATACACCCAAGATTTTTATATACATCTTTTATGAAAATGGCCAATAAACCAAAAGTTTTGATTACACGACCGGATATTCCTGGTAAAGGATTAAATCTTCTCCACGAACAGTATGTAATTATTTTTGCCTTATTCAACCTTTATTTCATATGTAATAGATCCTTTTTAATTAATATATATATGTATATATATACGTATATTTACTATCTTATCTATGTATATTTATTTTCAAGATGTGATGTTATCTTATGGAACAAGCAAACTCCTATTCCTCGCTCAGAATTATTATCGAAAGTGTTTGGAGTATCTGCTATATTTTGTACATTGACTGATAAAATAGATGAAGAAATATTAAATGCAGCAGGAGAACAATTACAAGTAGTTGCTACAATGTCAGTTGGTACAGATCATTTAGATTTAAAAGCATTAAAAAATAAGAATATTAAAGTTGGATATACACCGGACATATTAACTAATGCTACAGCTGAATTAATTGTAGGATTGCTCTTAGCAACTTCCAGAAGATTATTGGAAGCAAATAAAGCAATCTATAGGTAGCATACTTAATTAGTAACATTTGTTAATAGATTAAAAATATTTATATAATAAAATAATCTTTATAGAGGTGAATGGAAAGCTTGGGCACCAACATGGATGTGTGGTACAGGATTATCAAAATCAACTGTTGGTATTGTTGGACTTGGTCGCATTGGATGTAAAGTAGCTGAGTGTTTAAAACCTTTTGATGTATCTAGAATTTTATATACGAGTAGAACTGTAAAACAAGATGCTTCTAAATTTAATGGAGAAAAAGTTGAATTAGATAAGTTACTCGAAGAAAGTGACTTTGTTATAGTTACCATAGCTTTAACACCAGACACAAGAGAATTATTTAATACTCAAGCATTTGAAAAAATGAAGAGATCTGCCATATTTATTAATGCTAGTCGTGGAGAAGTTATCAACCAAAAATCATTAATAGAAGCTCTAAAAAAGGGTACCATTAAAGCTGCTGGTTTGGATGTCATGACACCTGAGCCCATTCCATTGGATAATGAACTTTTAAAATTAGATAACTGCGGTATGCATTATTTACTTGCACAAAAACATATCTAATGTATATATTTTAAAGATTATTGTTTGTTCTAGTGGTTTTACCTCATATTGGAAGTGCTACTATCGAAACAAGAGAAGAAATGGCAAAAATTACAGCAGAAAATATATTAGCCGTTTTAAAAGGCGATAAAATGCCTGCACCACTTAATCTATAAATTAAATTAGAAACATTTTATATCAAAATTTTAATATTTTTTAAAATAACATCATGATAAAAATTAAGTGTTATTACACCATTTATATTATATTATATAAAGAATAAAATCAAAATAATTAAAAACATTATACATGAATTATAAAATTTGCAAATTGCTATATTATAGTAAAATAACATTTATTAACTTATTGAAACAAAATGATCACCTAATTACTTATTGATTAGATGCATAGTTGGAAAAGTAGATCTCAATACTTACCAACCGAATTAATAAATCTATGCGTTTCACAGTTTCCTTATATGTAAGCGCACAAATGTATTTTCATTAATTTTTTTCACTTGGAACGATGTATATATGCATTTTCAAAAAGTACACATTACATAGTCACATACGAAGAGCATATATATATATATACTATCAAAAAATTGACGTTCATATACAAATAACATATCGAGCTCGTAAACACTTCGTACGTCAGCGTTAAGTTGTCAGCAATGCGTTTAGTCAAGGCGACCATTATTTCACAAGCGCATAGCGAAAAGGTTAAAACAATATTTCTTCTTTCTCTATTTATATTAAACTTTATCTTTACCATTTGTTACATCGATACTGTGTATAGTGGTCAGTAACAAATAAAGTAAGATGTTTAGAATAGATTGATTGAGGATCACTGACTTAAAATTTTTTTTTTATTTTTTTTATTTTTTTAATAAATCTTCATGTGTTTCATAAAAAATGTATAAGTGCAAAAATATATAATCTCACTAAAACTATATGGCCTTCTAACTCTCTATAATGGCCATATATTATAAATCACACACTTCACATATTTACGTTGCTTAATATTATGCATAAGTATAAAGATTATATATCATTTTTTTAATATATACGACAAAAAGTTAGGTTATAACGGATCGAAAAAAAAACAACGCTAATACAATTAATTTATTAGTATGAGAAAAAAATTTTCCAAGGACACATACATGATAATTCGTTATATATTTTAAATTTTCTAGTTGAATCAATAGTTTTTTATCTGTAATTGCGCAGTTGTCTTTAATGTTGACATGAAAGAAGTATGTTTTTGTTAAGTCAAACATAGATACATACATAAATGGGTGTGTGTATATATACATATACATTTAATATATACATATATATATGCATAATATATATATATATATATATATATATATATATACATAAATTTAATATATATATACATATAAATATATTTGTATAAACAGGACAGAATATATATATGTTCCTCTACGTTCAAAAAATCGTTCAGATTTCTTCTACCAAAGTTTTTTAATTACAGACATACATAACACATGAACCATATAATAAATCGATATAAACATCCTTTAAGAGCGAAAAGTGTTGACTTCAGTGGTCAGTGCGGTTCGATGGTCACATGATAGACTCGATTTTATCTTAAATAACGTGTCCTTTTGCATTCATCATCCTTCAATGTAATAATACAAAGTAGTATACATATTGTGATTTAGTAACATTAGTAAACACATTGTGAATTAAGACGTAAACACCAAGCTAAGTTCGTCACTCTTATCGTAAGTACATATATATATATATATATATATATATAGTCCGTATCTACAATACATTAATATATAACTAGATGAATCCTGTTTCGTTTATTGGAATGGAAATAAAAAATTAGACAAATAAAATCTATCAAGTTTATCATTATTTCGCAGAAAAGTTCTTATGAGTTCATTGATCTCTTTACATACAACAATATTAATTAAACTTCGCTGTATCAATTAAACAGATAAATAAATATATAACAAGATATTATAATGGTTATATGTAATTCCATTGTTTTAAATGAAAAAAACAATAAAATTCGTTTTATACCTTTCTCATAAATTATTAATAATAAAAATAAAAAAGGAAAAAATAAGCAAACAAATATTTTACAATTTCGAAAGAATGTTTTTCTTGAATCTATATTTATACCCAGATATATATATTTTGATTGTTTATTTTTTGGCAAATATTACATATCGTTCAAATCTGTCAACAGGTATTATCTCATTTTATTATATATATGCTGTACGTATGTACGACATACATGCCATAATTGTCGAAACATCTGATTATATTCTTCGAAAATACGAGAAAACTCGTAAATTGAATTATCGTATTTAAATGTGATTCATCATTCAAGAACTTCTTCTCCACTTCCACTTTGTCTTATCAACATGTTTTTCGACAAAGCGAACAAATAAAAAAAAACTTCTTCAGTCCACATGATGTTTATTTGATCGTATGATATAGAGTGGATCTAGGACAACGATCTCATCGGCCTACCAACGTTTCTCTTTTATTATTCGGAGGCTCGCCTTCTGGTCTGAGTCATATCAACCAATCAGAAGCATCAAATTTTGAGAAATCTATCACGTGTTTTTTTTCTTCTGCTTACGTATTTACTTACCTTCAACCTTTGATGTTGAATATGTACATTCATATAGTATAGGTTTGTGTGTATTTGTAGGTAAAGTGAATACGTATATAATATGACGGTCTCTTATATGACGCTAAAGTGTTCTGTATCGTAACGTAAGCGCGTAGTTCTTTGTGTGTCTCACATCAGTATAGTTCCGTCTATCTTCGTTTCTAACATCAGTCAGATCCGAACCTTCGGTGGTGACGGATGTATATATGTTGTATCTCTGTTCTCATTTATTTTTCTCCGTGGAACGCTTTATTCTAAAATCGTTATTCTCGTTTTATTGTTAACGCACAATTACATAGAACGTTAATCACGTGCTGTATTACGCGTATTTTGTTTTACGATATATATTTTTTATTCTCTGATCTTTCTCTCGAGATAGTGTTCGTCTAAAAAAAAAAAAAACGTACAATACTGTCAACTGTATTCGTCTATTTTTTTCTTTTTTTTTGTTCCACCTTTTTTTTTCTAAACATTCATCGAGGACAAAATCGCTTTCGATAAAAACGTAGAAGACATAACGTACAGCAACGCATTCGCTACTTTGAAGATTACATCGAGTTATTTAGTTGATCTCTCATTTTCGACGCAATGTGCGATGTAAGTTTTTCTTCTTTTTTTTTTCTTTCTTTTTTTTGTTTTATACGCACGCGCATTTGCGCGCTCGTTTGCTCATTCGCTTATTCGCTTGTCATTTTTTGTGAATGAACGAACGAATAAACGAACAACGAACTTTCAGAAGTAAGATGCAACACAAGATTTACATTTGTAGATAAACGTTCGAAAAACAAGAAAATAAATTCTTTAATAATCCTTCGAAGTAATGTGATATTGAAAATTATTAACATTTTAATAACACGTTTTTCTTTTGTTTTTATTTTTCTTTTAACACGCTAGATTTATCAAGCGATTGGAAACATCTGCTTTTTTGAATAGTTTTTATAAAAAATGTCTACTCTCAATTCGTACCATATGACATTGTATATGAATTTTTCTATTGCATAGTTATAAGGAATTTTTATAAATTTTTATTTCTTTCATGTTTTTTCCTGCTTCCTCTCAGTTTTATCTTTTATCTTAATTATCTTCTACAATTAAATATGAGATACATATATCTTAATATATTGAAATAAACAGAAAAAGAGAAAAGAATAAAAAAATTTGTCCCTGTTGCTTTAATGTCAGGTATATACCTGTATAGTGTATTTACACAGATTGTTTTGATCATAGAATTTAGATCTTTATTATATGTGAAAGCAATCGATTATATCATCATTCGAAATTTACACAACGCGATAATAGAATTTTATTTGTATCAGTTATCGCAATTACTGATATTTAGAATATGACGCAGCGTAGTATAGATATGTCTTGGCTTTTTATTTTCTTATGGAAATCATTTCATTTATCTATAACAGTTCTATTGTATATTACATTATATTAAAAAAAAAAAGAAAAAAAAATTCAACACTACCGCAATTTGAAATATCATCTAGAATAATAAGTTCGAAGAATTTCTACGGAAGAAACCTATGTTTATAAATATTTACTGGTCGTCGCGTTATATAAAATATAATTGTAATAAATAAATAAACTCGAACGATTATTATTAGATATTACTTAAAGTCACGATTTACATATATATATATATATATATTTTTTGTATACACGTAGATAACTTTCGCTGTATGATCATTTCCATACTAAATGATTTCTTTAAGACAGAGATTCTCAATTGTGATACATACGCGATAAACCGACGATTTTTGTTAATTTATTTTGTAAGGTTTGTTAAAATTCTTTTCTTTTTTTTTTATTTTATTCATTAATTAATAAATTATTCATTAATACAGTGTGAATACTTAAGTATTCCATCCTATTGTTTTTAATTAATACTACATTTAATGTACACGTATGTGTGTGTTTTATTTTTTTTCCTGATATTATACTGTAATTATAATTAAATGTATATCTATACAAGATATATACGATAGTTATATAGACATTTTCTTAGGAATTATAGTAAAAAGATTGAGAATCACTGTAACATAAGCAAATCTTATTGCACGTGCATCGTAATGCACGTTTTATTATTTCTACTTTTTAATGGCTATATTAGTGATTACGTAATCACATCTTAACATGACGTTACAATCGTTTTCGTTTTCATTTTTATTTTCGTTTTCGTTTTCGTTTTCGCTTTCGCTTTCGCTTTCGTTTTCGCTTTCGTTTTCGTTTTCGTTTTCGTTTTCGTTTTTGTTTTCATTTTCATTTTTATTTTCGGTTTGCGTCAATTAAATTCTTTCGAATATTTTTGATCTTATTTGTGGCTGTGGAAATGGTGCTAATTTGAGATTCTCAAGAACGATTCTCAAGAACGATTCTCAAAAGTTTTCTCCATTTTTGATTGAAAAATTAAAAAATGTAAGATTGACTCAATCCATTGACTTAATGTAATTATAATAATATATGCTAAAAGAATATTAACGTTTAGTGTTTCATTATATACGTATATTATACATACATACATATATATATATATATATATATATATATATTTCTTTTTATTTTTTATTATTATACACAAAATTATGCACAGAAAAATTTAACAAAAGATTAATGTTATTAGAAGATGTTTAATTTTAAAGTATTTAATCGGTTAAAATTCACGAAGTTTTGGTCAATAGATACATATATGTATATGTATATATACATATACATATATATACATATATATAATTACTTTGTTATTGGGCGAACATTATTTCAATGGCCAAAACTAACAATCAAAAATAGTCTAAAGTCCACGTTCAGTGCCAGGTCCACGGTCAAGAAATCGGGTTGGATATGTACCAAACAAGTTCTTGAGTTTATGAATAATTTCTCATTTCCGGTTAACTTCTAATTGTCTTTATAAAATTTAATTATTGTCTATGGACTTTTAAAAAATATTCAAAGATAAAATTCGTTCAGATGTTAAGATTGAAAAGTAAGATGTTTAAAACGATGTTTGTTTTTTATGATAATTATATTTTTACTTGAGTTTACTTTTCAAGTGTCGATAAATATATAATTCTAAATATTACATATATAATAATATGTGCAATATAAAATTTCTATTTTTTTAAGCCAAGTAATAAAAATGAATTTTTCTTGTTATCCGTTACTATTATTTAGATTACGTAATGTTAAAACTTTTAGTTATTTTTCACTGAGAATTTAGAACATTCATGTTATTCTGTTACCACATTTATATATATAGCTTTTTATTATATATTTGTATAGATAACTCTTTTAATGTATAAAATATTAAAAATTCATTAGATTTTTTTTTCCTTTTTTAATATCTCTAATAAATATTTCTATTTGTTCCATGTTAATAATTCTATTTTTTAAGAAGTATTGATAGAAATGAGGAGTACCGAAATAGTTCTAAACATCAGATAACATTAAAATATTTATTAAAATAATTCTTTGCTATTTATTTGTAAATATTATTGACGATATTTAATTAAAATTCTCGAAGAGATAATATATTTATCGTAGGGTATTTATATAGTCAATAAAGTTTATTTTATAGATAACATTGAAATATCTATTAAAATAATTATTTTCTATTTATTTGTTAGTATTATTGACGATATTTAATTAAAATTTTCGAAGAGATAATATATTTATCGCAAGATATTTATATAACCAATAAAGTTTATTTTATAGATAGCACGTACTCACACACAGATAATATGATTCACGAGATAGTAAATTATATCGCTCGTAAAATCTTATGTCCCCTTTCGTTAACGTTCCGCTAAACTCTTACGGACAAATTACAAAGAAAATTAATAGATTAAATGTTAACGACTTTATTGAAATATAAAAGATATATATAATTAAAATAATTTTACAATTCGAATGAGAGTTTTCAAGAAATAATATATAACAAAGAAAGGGATGTATAGAAAAAAGATTATATTTATAATAAAATATTATTGTAAACAAACATTCAATTTATTTATCATACCAATTTATCTTTCAAAATGAATTTATTATTATTATTATTATTATTATTATTATTATTATTATTATTATTATTTAAAAATGAGGAAAATAGCATTAGAAAAAAGAAAATTTTTAATTTTAAATTAGTTTGAATATAATTTGTAATAAATTCGGGTGTAAATATGTTATATAAAATATCACGAGAAAGTGATAAATAAATGTGACCTAAAAATTTTATTATTTTCTTGCGAAAAAACAAGTAGATTATTTTGTGTTTTATCAGAATAAGCTTTGAATGGGAAAATTTTGTAAAATAAATTATTTCCAACAAAGTTGAAATCCCAAACTAGACTTCCAAATAAGTTGAAAATTCATGTAGATATATATAGTACATGTGTTATCGTTCTCACGCGAATTTATGTTATTCAATTTATATCTGCATTGTATGTTGAACGAACGTGTAGTAACATGACGTAATGGCCGATCGATATTATTACGCATGGGCGAACGCGCGCGCGCATCTATACGTGTACAAAAATAAAATGTACATATATTGAATTGATGTAAAATATGTAAATCGCATGATCGCACAGGAATCAAATGATATTTGAATTGGATTTAGTAACAATTAAAAAATGATATTTAATTAATCATTGGTAATTAAACAAAATTTTTTTTTCTTCTTTTCTTATCATATCATTTTCTTTGTGGAGTCGTTAGACTCGGTATTTCGTTAAAATTTGAACTTCCTTATCAGTCTTTTCTTTTTTCTTTTTTGTTGAATTTATAGAAATTTAAAAAATTATCAATTGAGCAACATCCCTTACGATATTTGCGATATTACTCTATATGTATGAAGAGAGTTAAAAAAAAAAAAAAGAAAAGAAAAAAGAAAGAAGGAAAGAAAATAAAACGATCTTTATAATTAAAAAATAAAAATAGAAAAAAACATCTCGATCCTCCTTTAGAATTGTTTTTTGAAGGGTTAACGGGTACACCAATTTTGTATATTTTTTGTTACTTACGAAACTCAAGGTCATTTTCAATAGTCAATAGGCAATCTTCCAAGAATATTTGCCAATTGTTGAGAAAAACAATTTCCCACAGGTGATTCATGTATGCGACATGTGTATGTATACCGTAAAGAGACAGTGATTATGAACTGTGATTATCTTTTTGTAATAAACAAAGAGAACAAATAAATCATAATGTCGTTTGCAACAAAGTTATGTAGATTCGATTATCAGAAAACCAAATGATTTAGATTCTTTAATTAATATTTGCAAAATATTTTTGTTTTGTTTATTATTCCAGAAATTGTGATCTATTGAATAAAACAAATTTTTTTTATCATATGTGTTTATCGTAAAATATAATAAACTTGTTTATGTTCACTAATTGCGTCAACAAAAAATAACAAATCTCAATGACATGATATATAACGTAATTAAGACTTGTTTATGATAGTTACGCAGAAATATTACATAGTAATACAATATTTTTAAATTAACATTTGTTTACAATCTTTGTTTTCATTTTCCTTTTCTTTGTTTTTTTTTCTTTTTCCAATTATTTCATTAAAATTGTTATTACACTACTCTCGATTGTACGTGTACGTATTTGAAAATGTTATAAATCGAAATAGATAATATATAATGTTAAAAATAATTAAGAAAAGATCTAATCTGAAATAAAGCGTCGGAAATTTTCAAATAATTTCTTAGTTAATATATTAGTTTTATATAGCCCGAGTAAATTTCTTGAATATTATCCAACTGTTAGTCTTGCTTTGGTCCTTGCAAAAGTTCTTTATCGTTCGTGGCTTGTTACGTAAAATCGACGATATTTTGTCTAATGTCTTCGTTATTCTTGAAATTTCGAGGTATAGAGGTTCGAACGGACAGGATGATGGCTCGAAGCCAATTAATCGAAAGTTTTACTTCTATTTCACTAGAAATGGTACTGAAAAGAAATTATTTTTCAATGGATTAGGAGTATCATCTTTTGAAATATCTACATATTTATTTCATACATACGTGTACAATTATGAATAATTTATAGGATAAACTGAATCATATCTTACTACTTGAAAATTCATCTTTCTGAATCAAATTAGAATAAATAAATAAATAATTATAAATTCGTGAAAAATGTGAAATTATGAAAATATATTTTTTAATGGAAGAAACGTATTCAATGTCCGATGTTCACCTCGTTCGTTCGGCCGTTTCATTTTCTACATTCTCTTTTGCGCAATCTAACAAGAAAGCGATCGACCTTTTTCTCTTTTACTATTATCCGCAACTTTAAAAGAAGATTAGAAGTGTTAACATTGTTATAAAAGCGCATATATTATCATTTTAACTTTGACAAACGATAAGAATTCATTATATATGATAAACTCATTATAACTTTTGTTGTTGTCTTATACATATGTATATTTATAATTTATCCTCTATGTACGTATATGTACGATTATAAGCGATTTCTTGATGACTAAAGAGCAAGATACAACGTTCAAGATTATTTTCTTTTACGACATGCGAATTCCATTTACGTATAAGTTCATTGATCAATTTAGTTAAAGTAATTGGTTAAAAAATGTATTTCCTAGTTATTTCATGTTTGAAATACTTATGTACATATATGTATGTGTGTGTGTGCGTGCGTGCGTGCGTACGTGCGTACGTGCGTGCGTGCGTATATGAATATATTCTTTTGTATTAAATTATTTTACACGTGTAAAATAAGTCACACATATATTATTACTAATCTTTACATGACTTAACGTTAATAAAAATGACATAGGTTAATGTCTAATTGATTATATTTGTTTACCCCGATAAAAGAATTTTTAAGTATGTAATTTTACATACACAACTTTGGTTACTTTTTAATTATCACGTTTCTCCTCTCTCTGGAAATTTTTATCATTAAGGAATGATTTGCAAATTGTTGCGTAACTTATTTTTTTTTCTTTTTTTTTCTTTTTTTCTTTTTTTCTTTTTTCTTTTTTATGGAAATAAGAAATATCTTGTAATTTTCGAAATTTCTCTATAATTTCGTGAAATATGGAAATGCGTGAATTAAAATGACACAATGAATTTAAAATAGCATTTCATATCGTGAATGACTATGTACGATTGTATGATAAGATCCCATTTATATAACTATAAATGTCATTTACTCCTTTCACGTAACAGCAAGCATTATGGCTTCTTAAGAGCTATGATCCGTGATGTTCCGTTGGGCTTTCTTGAATGATAATTTTGCTCGACACAGTATGTATGACGTATATCAAATGAGATTTTCTACGACAGCAACTTGACACTGCGTCATTAGCTCCATAAACATTATATATATATATATTAATTTTGCTCTGTCATACATAAAATGTCACGTACATTAAAATAAAAAAAATTATGTTATATAAATATATATATAATATATATATTATATATATATAATAATAGTTTACTATAATATTATATAATAAACTAAATTATTAAATATAAATAATAATAAAAATATAAATAAGATATATAAATATAATTTCTGTTTAACAAAATTCTTTTTATTACGTATTTATTTTCAATCAATGTTATCGTCTTTGTTTTAGATATTGGAAGAGATTCGAAAGACGCGCTAAGCGTTAGCGAAGTGTCACGTGATAGTGCGGCTTATTGACCAAGCTATACGCTAACGCGAATGGTCAACATTGATCACGTGACCCATCGTAACGTCAAGTCGGGTAACCGTCTGCTTCTCGATCGAGCGGATATCTCAACGGACCTTCGAAGGACAAAGAATTCAGAAGAGCCGTCGTTCGCGTTTATTTCTTTACCGGATAAATCGTATCCCTTGTCAAGTTCAGAGGGTATTCTATTATAAAAAAAAAAAGAATAGCAGCTAAGCTGTTTTGAACAGAAATCAGCTGTATGCGAATCATTTTCGCGCGATACAAGCTTTTTGACAGTTTAGCATATCGTTTTGACGTGCTTTTTATGAAAGGAAGTTTTGATTTTTATTTAAAGTCGACATTTTATCCGATAATAAATAATTTATATCCATTGTTGTTTTAACGAATATCCGAAGAAAATCAATTAACGATGATGATTCAACATGGTTAAGTAAAACTATTGCTTTTCAATAAATTTTTTCTTGACGAGTATACAATTTTTGCGAAAGGATATAAACTCTCTTCTATTTCGTCCTCGTCGTCGTCGTCGTCGTCGTCGTCTTCTTCTAACTTTTTATTATTTATTCGAATTCGATCGTTGCATCGCATCGAATTTTTAACGTGTATTAGGCGACGATCGAAACTGTGATTAAGATGTACAGTATGAACTACATCGGGAAATTTATTAGTAATTTTCGTGACTTTTACAATGAAATCAATGCTGCAACACTCACTGGAGCGATTGACGTTGTCGTCGTCGAACAAGCGGATGGATCTTTTACCTGTTCACCGTTTCACGTTCGCTTCGGCAAACTCGGCGTTCTTCGTTCGAGAGAGAAAGTGGTTAGTATTCTAATACACTGGTTTTTCCTCTTCTTCTTTTTTTTTTTTTTTTTTTTTTTTTTTAAATACTTTTAATCAATAATATGTCATATTATTTTTAATTCATGATCGAATGAATATAAATTTGATCAAAGTATTCTCATTGTTCATCAAAGAAATATATTTACAATATTTTCTTATTTAGGTGGACATTGAAATAAATGGAGAACCAAGACAAATCCATATGAAACTGGGAGATTCTGGTGAAGCTTTTTTTGTCGAAGAAGTGAGTTCAAGCGGTTCACCTACTGACACAGAAATTCCACCTCACTTGGCTTGCTCGCCAATTCCCGATGACAACTGTTTTCCATCAAATAGATTTAATCCATTATCTGATCTTCCCCAAGAGCAGAGGGACAAGATACTCATAGATTCAGTTCTATCAATAGAGCGAGAAAAATGGGAGCAAATGTCTGCTTTGCCGCCTGAAGAAAGAGAGAAATTCTTAATTGAACAATTTTCTGATCTTCCTGCAGAACATCGTGAAAAATGGCTTCAAATTGCATCTTTGACACTGGAGGAACGAGATGAAATGTTTAAACAAAGTTTTGGTACTATATCTACTTTGCAAAAACAACAGATGATTCGTGAGCAATATTCCGCTTTAAAGTTAGAAGAAAAGGAAAGATTGTTTAAGGAAAACTTTCCGGAACTTCCTGCAGAACAAAGGCACAAGTTTGAGAAAGCATTATTAAGTGACTGGAAACAAAAGGATGATGAAAAATGGGAAAACAAATCTAATATATTAAAGACCGACGAAGAAGAAATTTTTGATATGGATGGTATCAATGATGATGATTCACAACCTACAGCATCTGTACCAAAATCCTTTGTAGCTGTTACATCTGAGGATAAAATTCGTAAAATCAGTGTTGTAAAGAATGACTTTATACCTATATCTAATGACTCGCAGGATAATGACAAAGGAAAATCAAGTTATGAATCAAATTCATGTCTTAATAAGCAGAGGATTCGTAAAATTGGTGTTGTTTCTAATGACTTTATTCCTATAATGGATGATTCACAGAGAAGCAGTAAAGAAAAGTCAAGTGATGAATCAAACTCATCTTCGAATAAGAAACTCTCAAGAGATGAAACTGGCGAAGAATCTAAAATGAATAATTCTACTAAGAGAAAGAGAAAGAGGAAGAGCATCATGAGAAAGAAGGGATCGCAAAGAAAAACAAGTAATGGTAGCAGCAGTCAAACTGAAATGAGTGAAACTGACATAACTGCTACAGAAGAATCTCATTGTGAATCTGTAAGTAATCAGAAAGAGTTCAATGTAAAAATACAAATCTTTTTTATTGCATTTATTTATTTATTTATACAAACATCTTTTAAAGACATTAAAGGGACCAAGTCCAGTAGTAGAAATTGATACAAAGAAGGACTCTCCAGGACTTTTAACTTCTGAAGAAATTTTGGAAAAACGTCCAGAAACTGATTTTCATTTTTTCAGTGATACAGAAATTACAAAGTAAGTATACGATTTATATAATATGAAATAAATTTCAGTATTTAGAAGGAACATTATTAATATTTCTAAAACGTTATTAAAAGGAACCAAGATTCTAGGCCATGTTCACCCGTACAGTCAGATACAGAATTTGAAATGCGTAAAATCACGCAAGAAGGTAGTGAACAAGAAGATGATAAGGCTCATCAACAGAGTTGGAAATGGGGCGAATTACCTAGTCCACCACCTGATTCCACTCATCCATCTCATAGGAATTCAGTAAATTCTTCGATTGTAACCCCTAAATCCAATGATAGTAAGTATAAATGTGTACGATTATTGAAACAAGAATGAAATATGTCTTATTTATTTTTTGTTATTTTAATATACATAATCAAATGTACATTATCATTAATATTATTTTTAATATTTAATCCTCATTCATTACATCATAAAAACTAATATATATAATAATCCTATTTCATATAACACGTCATATAATATTTATACAAATATAAACTATATGTTATATGTCATGTAAATTAAAAGCTTAATTTCTAACAATTTACTAAATGCTATTTCAATGGTAGCAGAGGCACACCGTTCTATGCTCAGTGGTATGTTCTCGTTTATGAAGAAGACCTCTCGTGTGAGGCATAATCCAGAATCAGAAGGAATATATCTTAGTGATTTAAATGCTGATGAATTGGATCCTGAAGTTGCTGCTCTATATTTCCCCTCATCTCATCGTGGAGCAACAGTGGTAAAAGGTATACAATGCTTGGGTTGTAGCATATAAATGTTCTAAACTAACTAATGCTTTAACATTTAATTACTACTTATTATTCTTGTCACACTGTATACACCGATTTTATTTTTGTTTCTTTTTTTGTGAAATAATTAAGAACTTTAATTATAAACGGTATGAATAATGCATTTTTAATCTAAATATTATGCCTATTATATTAAAATTTCTTATTTGTACTAAAAAGAAATTTAGTGAAGAATTATGTACATATGTAAAAGGTGTACTTTTAACATATATTTAATAAAAATAATAATTTGTATATATAATTTAGGTAATAATATCGTGTGAAAATGAATAAATGTTTAAATTTTTTCGACAATTTCTTTCAGATGCAAAAGTAGTAGATGAAGAAGACACTGAATCTGGTAATGGACCAAGTATTCCTCAGAGCCCTAATAGCGTTGAAGGAGCTATTGGTGGGCCAAAGTCATTAGACAGTGATTTTGAAGAACCTAAAAATTCTGTATTTGACAGTAATTTTGAAATTAGCCTTTCTTTGTGCGGTGGTTTGGATAGCGAAAATGGACCATCCAAAGAGGCATTTCACCAGAATTTACTTCATTATGAAGATATTTGCTCCGATCCTAAATTATATGATAATCCTAATTTGGTGGCGAAAATAAATAATAAATATTATAATTGGACTACAGCGTGTCCAATTGTTATGACATATGCTGTCTTTCAAAGACATCTACCGCAGAATGCTATAGAAAATATATATGCGCAATACATGCCATTACTAATACATGGAGACAAAAAACAGCAAAGTACTGGAAAGGCTGAAGGTCGCACTGGTTACAGTTCATGGTTTTCATGGGGAAGATCTACTACTCAACCTAAAAAATCGCAGGAAATAAATCAAGGTAAATATTACCTCTCTTTCTCTGTCTCATCTCGTTTTTAAATTATTAACCATAATCATTTAAAATTAGGTGTATATAACAGAATTATTTTTTTATAAAAACTATATAAATATTCTCAACTTTTATTTTAGTTGATGGACCATTAATTGGAGAACATTCTGAACAAGCAATTGAATGTAAAGAAACGAATGTGATAGAAGAAATACCATCTGCAGAAATGTATGTAACATAAAAGAGAAGATATATTATGTATTTTTATGATAGTATGTAGTTATATATTTTATATATATATATATATATGTATATATATAAAATTGAATTTGTTTATTTTATTTACTTAGTAACACTGATCTTAAGACTGATCAAATCTCAACGATTATTTCTGAAACTATGGAAACACGTGAATTAAGAAATACACCTACTGATAATTTGATCACAAAGACTGAGAAATCATGTGAAAGAGAAGGCGAAGGATACAGCGGTAGTGAAGATTCCGATAGCAATCAAAATGATATGCAAGGTGTTAAAATACCAATAGAAAGAAGACCGTATTATGAGTCTACTGAAAAATATCGAAAAACTTTGAGACTGTCATCTGAACAGATTGTGCGTTTTTTAATTATCTATATGCGGATGGTTGCTTATTCTATTAGAATATCTTTATAAATAAATTTAACACTTCTTTTTTTTTTTATTTTTAGGCGAGTTTGAATTTAAAAGAGGGCCCTAATGAGGTAGTGTTCAGTGTTACGACTGCTTATCAAGGTACTACTCGTTGTAAATGTCACATCTATAGATGGAGATGGGATGATAAAATTGTTATATCAGACATTGATGGCACTATTACAAAATCTGACGTTCTTGGTCACATTTTACCAATAGTTGGCAAGGATTGGGCTCAGTCTGGGGTTGCTCAATTATTTACCAAGATTAAAAACAATGGTTATAAGTTATTGTATCTCTCAGCAAGAGCAATAGGTCAGGCTAAAGTCACAAGAGAATATTTAAAAAGTATAAGGCAAGGAGATTTGTCTCTTCCTGAGGGTCCTTTGCTTTTAAATCCGACCAGTTTAATTTCTGCATTCCATCGAGAAGTTATTGAAAAGAAACCGGAAGAATTTAAAATATCTTGTCTCAGTGATATTCAAGCACTATTTCCAGATGGCTCTAAACCATTCTATGCCGGTTATGGTAACCGTATTAATGTAAGAATTTACGAATATAATAAAATATGTTCTTGTTTCGAGCACATTTAATTTTATATTATTAATTTTAATATTATTTTACAGGATGTTTGGGCATATAGAGCTGTAGGCATTCCTATTATGAGAATTTTTACCATAAACCATAGAGGAGAACTGAAACACGAATTGACACAAACATTCCAATCCTCGTAAGTAATATGTTTTTACTATATATATATTTTTTCTTTTTTTATATCTATTAACAAATTTTTGTCCTAGCAGTGATTAATGCAATTCTTAATATACATTAGATGATCTTTCTTTTTTTTTCTTAATTATATATATCATAATTGTATTTGTCTGTTTAAAAAAAACTTCTTAATTGATAAATCATAACATCAATTAATAATACATTTTAAACGGAATGTTAGTTAAGAAATAACCATATCATTTAATTTCAGCGGTTACACAGATAGATATTCAATTCCCATAAACTAATTTCTTTAAATTTTCTAATTTTCATATCCTTTTAATGTTAATTAGCTTTTTCTTACAGCTTATTTGTGTATCACAATATATATACAAATCTGTTGTGATAATATGTAGCTAAAAATATTAACGTAAAATTGTATGTTTTTATGTTTGCACAGTATAATGGTTTGCCTTGACATACTTAATAAAAGAATGAAATGTTATAGAGAAAAAAAAAATTGATAGGCTTTTGACAGGGCGGATATTTCTGTGATTACAGCTACGCGTGTCAGTGCGATATCGTCAATGAGTTGTTCCCACCACTGCCCAGGTCAAACGTCCAATGATGATGACACAACCATTTAGATAGAATTTTATAATATTAGTAAATTTCTTTATTATCAATTTAGGAATTCATTTAGCTCAATACTTATTATCGCAATTGAAAACCAGCACAGTGAATTAATTTTCTTTTTTAAATCATAATGAGACCTAGCCCATACAATTTTAATGATAGTACATAGATATATATTGTAGGGGTACATATTCTATATATATACCTTTTATGTTTAGTAAAATCCCAAGGAAAGTATCGCATGAAATTCTGATATATAGAGTTTTTTATACTTTATTTATTATTTCTTATAAGAATATATAAGCAGAAATTAGTATTTAAAAATGACATAAAGT
This sequence comes from Vespa crabro, assembly GCF_910589235.1. Taxonomy (NCBI): domain Eukaryota; kingdom Metazoa; phylum Arthropoda; class Insecta; order Hymenoptera; family Vespidae; genus Vespa; species Vespa crabro. Next base: position 3,471,473 of record NC_060962.1, read on the forward strand.
CTGTTAATATTTGTTTAACGCAGAAAATATTGTTATATAATATATATATGTATATATATATACATATATATATAGTATTTTCCGATAGCAGTTATATTTAAATTGAAAACACATCATATTATTTATTTAGAAGTATTGTGTCATTGTATTTTAAGGTATTTTGGTTGTGCCACACTTGGTATCTTCTTATGATTTCTAGGGTAAGCACTTGTGGTACATTGTAGCTTTTTGTTATAGCTTTTATAACTTTCATTCTTGCAAACATTGTTCATATTGTGTTCATGAATTCATAAGTTTATCATTATTTATAAAATGTAATCTAAATTGTTGATATTTAACTAAATATTTATTTATTTTGAAGATTTATATATTGTTGAAAATCTCTTTTTAGATTTTTTATTTTATTAGTTTATTTTTCTGTTTTGATACACCCCGTGAGATTTTATTGAACTAATAACACAAGATATTAATTGTTATAATTACAAATTATTCATTTATTAACCATTTAAATTATGCTTCTCTTTTTAAGTTATATAGTCATTCTGTTTTATAGCTTTTGTATGTTTGTTTTTTATTTAATTTTTAGTATATAAAAAACAAATATATTTAATGAAGTAACATTAGGAATATCAATAACAAATTAATAAAATTTTAAAGGAATATGGGATATTCATTCTCATAAATAACACATTCAAGAAGTTTTATTATAATCACTGCGTGCACATTTATCATTACAGTTATATTCTTACATTGCAAAATGGAATTCATCCGAGCTGCTTTCTTTGATATCATGGATTTTATTACCAAAAAAACATACGTATATAAATATTTGTAGTATCTTCAATTTTTTTTTTGTTGCAGATATTCAAATATGAGCGTCATAGTAGATCATCTTTTCCCAGCTTGGCGTGAGGAAGCTGCAGATGAATTCAGTAACTTTGCATATTGGAGAGAACCAATTCTTGAATTACCTAAGCTTGAGGCCCATTTTATGCAGACTCAGATGGTTTAATCAAATAATCTTTTCTTACTGGAGCAATAATATTCTGCTCGTAATATAAGAAACCTATCGTCACTTATAATTAGCTACTATTTGTACCCTATACTTAACTATAGTGTTCTTGACTGGTGCAATTCAGTGATATTATACAAGAACATGATAAATATTACTCTTATGCTCTTATATGTCATAAAGGATATTATCGTTTTTTTTAGAAATTAATATTTATTACTAAGAGAATCAATCGTATGTGTGATTATGTGAATTTACAATTAATATTTTGTGCTTGAATTCATCAACATTCCAAAGCACTAATATGTAAAAGTGAAAATATTATATATCAGCGATATATGTACATTCACAAATATGTTTTGTCTTTTGCTAATATTGAATTTGTCACACCAGTCAGTGCACAGTAAATTATTGGCAAAAGATTATATAATTTTTTGCTTAAGTAGAATCGAAGTAACTTGCTTTTTGCGTGCTTGCGATATTGATAAGACATAAAAAGTGCTCGTAGTTGCAAATCTATCTTGGAAGTGCTACAACTTGAATGATAATCAATGTTCCATAAATTCATATAAAAACTGGCTTATAAATATATTTATTATGCTAGAGCATTAGTTTAGATTTTTGTAGTACGGTGAGATACAGCCTATAAATAATTTTCTGATCAGAGATATCCATTTAGCACATTAAGAGTCATTTATAAACCATATGATATATATATATATATAATATATATATATATATAATATATATATATATATATATATATACACATACATATGTATATATATATGTATATGTATGCACATATATATATATATATATATATACATATATACATATCTGATCCATTGTTATTTGTCTCTTTCGCATATTAAGTAAAAAAATTATTTATTTTTGTACGATATATTTGTTTAGTTAACGTGCTGTGAAATTGCCATATGTATGACAAACAATAATGTTATATTTTATTATGTTGGAATAATTTAATTGAATTAAGATTCTTCTTTAGTAGCAAGCTTATAAGATAAATAAGCTATATATATATATATATGTTTTATAGGACGTTGTCACAGAATTAATTCCAATTTTTTAAGCAAATTCATATTATATTTATTTATATACTTGAAAATCCAATTAGATATAATGGTTCTCATAATACATTCTATGCCTTTGTTTTTCAAACGCACGGGGAATTTTTAAATAAACCATTTTTTGTTTTCTTTTTTAATTTTTTTAATATTCTTTTTTTTTATTTTATTTTGATAGAGATGAAAAGGAACAACGCAGTTCGATTTTGTATGAATTATATGTTTTTGCTTTTTATTACAATCAGTAAGAGATACCATTTCATTGATATGATATCAGAAATAACATGTTTTATCTTTCATTGAAATAGTTTTTCTTACTAAGTGTAGTAGTGTAGTTATGTAAGGTGCACAAGAGTACAATTTTTTGTGACCAAAGAAAAAAAGGAATGAAAATAACAAGACAACTTCTCATTTACGAAACATTCAATTTAGCAGGAATTAAAAAGCTTAAATCGATGATCTTCATAAGATTATAAAAATAAACTTTTTTTTTTATAAATATTTAATAGAATGTATAATTTAACATATGCAATAAGACAATACCATTTGTATTCTGTAATTTAAATCTTTAATTATTTTTAATGTAAATAGAAAAAGAGAGAAAGAATTAATGTCACGGTTAACATACACTTTTGTAAGCCAGCTGTTTTTTTAAATTTGAATTTGGCGTAGTATTTTATATATATATATTTTTTTTTGTTGAACGTATTATTTCAAGTACAAATAAATTTACTTTTGGTTATACGTTTATTCATATAGTGTTATTTGTATTTTTCACACAAGTTAGTGCATCATGTGACCAAATCTTAAATTATTATTTTCTGCATAGAAGTAATATGAAACACATACAACTTTTTCCTACAAAATAATAGACATTGTGACATTTGCCAGAATTTAGCGATTATTCTCATCGAATTTATAGTTTCTTTGATATTGTGATAATAGTTTTAACATACTTACATTTTACGGATTTTATATTAGAATGATATAAAATATCTGAGATCATGCATCTCATACATAGAATGGATCTCTTAGTGATTGATTGTAATGTTTACATTATGTAGCATCAACTCGAATATCCTATGTATATTTTCTGCAGTATTAATGAATTATTCTAATCGTAAGTTGATGATCCTAAGTGTACTGCTTTTATATATATATATATATATATACGTATATAAAAAATACATATATATATAAATATATATGTATGTATATGTATCGTAGCCTCGAAAAGTCGCAAATAATAAATGCTACAGACACACCATTACGTCTATAAATTTTTATACCTCCATAATTTATTTATACGTTTGTTTTGTTTTATCGACATATGTAACACATGAATTTGCGAAATGTTAAATACTTTTATTACTCGTTAATTGATGTTCTACTTGGCCATCGCGTTTTATTCTACAATATTGTTATAAATTATAATTAATCTTAAATTTATAAGTTTTTTTATTATATTTCTTTATGGCATACCTCTTGTCTTATCTTTCGTTTGACGCATTTAGGAAAATCTTCATTTTCTGACATATCTACGGATTCAATAGACGTTGTACTTTTTCTATTCTTTAGTTTTTGTTTAAAATTTGCTTTACGAGAAGAAGCAATACGTGTTGATTCGTTATCGTTATACCAATGATATGCGCCCTGAATATACAAATATATTAATTACAAGGTTAAATTGTTATATATCGAAGATATGCAAGGATCTTTTCTTACCCATATCATTCCAAACATCCAAAATATAATAAATATAAAAGGTAACGTCATATTGATTTGTAAAACTTGATTATTTTTAATTTTATAATTTCATTGAATCACATAATTGGAAAATTTAACGACCCGAAGTTGAAGTTACATTATTCTACAATCATTTGTTTTGTTTTTTAATTTTGTTGATATACATTTTAAATCTTTTAATATTTGTATATATATATATATATATATATATATATATATATATATATATATATAGTTTGTTTTTTGATATTGAGGATTAATTTCATTAAATTTAACGCATAATGATACTACGTTTGTAAGATTCTGTACAAATTTTAATACAACAAGTATTCAAATACAATATACTTATATTACATTTTTGTACTTATAATACTAACGTTACGTAGTAATAATATCGTCGGTAACTTCCATTTCTTCAGTACTGTTTTCTTTTGTATTATTTGATGGTAGAAGTCTTTTATATCCATGCTTACTGGAATAAACGCCTAATGGAATTAATTTAAATGTAGCCAGCTGTTTTCCTAATAGTTTCTGAAATAGATACATTGTTAATACAATTCTACGATATTTAAGAGTTTATGTCAAGTAAAATCATTACAAAAATTTTTGCTTGTTCCGGTGTCAATGGTTGTCCTTTTCTGCAGACTTTAAATTGTTTCGTCAATGTAACAACTCCTTTCTGCAATGCAGTTGGCATACCTAATTGCCTCAGATAAGGCTCCATACTATGTGGAAATGATGGCATTTGACCTTCTGGTAGTGTTACAGATGTATTTGGTACAAATCCAGAACGTGCATAATCCAGTTCTTCGCATTGCTCCATCCATCCTAATACCTACAGCCAATCAGCCAATCTACATGAAGTTAATAAAATGCACTATACGAAAACTATACTAAACATGCTAGATATAATAATGCCATTATATCTATCATATTTAGCATATATAAGTAATTATTGTATAATTAATATTAAAAATTATTATAATTTAATATGAATTACCTCTTTCGTTTTACGATTAGTAAACAATAATCCACATTGACCTATCAATTCATTGGATAAAACATTTACTCCCTCAATAACTTCTTTCTCTGGTGTTCTACCTAAGGCTAATGCTATAACTTTATTTTTCCCAAAGAAAAATCTACTATCCTTCAATTCATTGCGCAAATCCTTCAGTTTATTGTTACGCATATTTTGTACAGATATCAAAAATATACGTTTATATTTTGTCGCACAATTACGTATATCCTCTACTATCTGTTGTTTCAATAATTTCCCTTTTTTATTAGTTTTTGTAAGTGATACTGTAAATTAAAATAATTGTTATTTTTTGTATTCTCTTACAATTCAACTTGTATATCTCTATATATATATTATACATTTTATATATATATATATATATATATATATATATATATATATATATATGTATAAATAATATAGGTATGGTAATAAAAGAAGGAAAAAAAAAGGTGAAATCGCAAAAAAAATTAGTCACAATTGTTTCAAAAATAATTACTTTTTTTATCTCTTTTTGATTTCGGCATTTTGTTAAACTCCTCTCACAGATTACAAACACCGTTTACCTCAAGCGCAGTGGCCGTACCACGTGGTAATAAATTTTTTAAGAAAAAAAAGGGAACGTCTACCATGCTTTAATCGAATTCTCTCCGTGGTACCAGTGTTTGCTTGCATTGCTATTGTAAAAGACGACAACGCCGCTCTGGCGGGAGCGAGCGATCGTCACATAATTATTACTATAAAGATATGAATCATGTACTTTAGGATTAATTTGCACATTGTTATATAAAAGATGGCACTGTATCAACAGAATTGGTGACAAAAATTTAATCGACTATATTAAGAAAAATCGAATAAGTTGTATATAAAATATTAATTAATTCATTTGATTTTTATAAAAATAGATAACTATTTTTTTTCTTCTTTTCTTTTTTTCACATGTTTATTTAACTTGCATGTTATTTTTTTAAAGCTTTTTAAAGTTTCATGACTTTAGAAGAATCATCACTCATAAATCTCATTTAAATTAAATTCCCGGTTAGGTTTATAATAGCACAAAGTATGATCAATAAATTATTTTGTTATGCGATTATTTTCTTTGTTATTAATCATAGATATAACAATTCATTTCGTTTAGAAATTATTTTATTAAAAAAGAGTATAAAATATAGTATTAAAAAAAAGGAAAAAAAAATGCTAGAAAATATCAATATTTAATATACACACGAAGTAATATACATGTAACTTCGTAGTAACGTTATGATTGGTCAATGGAAAGACGTTGCTTCGTCTGATTGGTCATTGACCAAATAAACGTGAACTACTTTTAATTGATAAACAGAAAGGAATATATAATTTCACTATTATATAATTATTATTATAAATTAAATAATGAATTAATTGTTTTATTTCATTATTAATATAACGCTAAGAAAAAACGAAGGATTAGATAAGATAATAGCGCAAAATTATTCGAAAAACCGGAAAGGTTAAATCGTGAATAGTTCAAGATGGCGGTTTCCGCTCTTAACGGCAGTGCACTCTGTGAGATCGTAGTGGACGGTAGCCGTTGAATACGCCGAAGCCTTGAATTTCTGGGCCGCTAAGAGCACTCATAAAAAAGGTGAGTTTCGGCTATAATTACTTAAGAAATTATTTCGTAATATATTTTAATGTAAAAAAAAGGAAATCGAGTAATTAAGTTCTTAGAATAGTTTAACAAAGTCGAGATAATAGATATGGTGTCTCAATAGAGTTGTGCTCGAGACGGCAACGATGGCCGTGTGAACCCCGTAGCCTTTGGCTTTCTGACGAATCCAATCAAAGATATTGCCCTTGTCTTTTCGATAAATTGAATTTAGATATTTAATCGTTCTGTCGTGTCTCATAATGTTCCTTGGTTCTTAAATATTGATCGTTTGGTTTGCCTTCGCTCCTGTCAGAAAAAGGATCGTCGTCATTTAGCCTAAACGTAGAATTTCAACGACATCCGTCGTATAACCGGCCGCCCCATAAAGAGGAGGTTTTCGTACATGTGTTTGTACTTGGGTTAGTCCTCTCTTTCTCTTTCTCTCTACTGCCGCACGGTACGTCGATGACGCACGCGAATCTTTGGGTAAAGAGAAAGATAGATTGAGATAGAGATAGATAGATAGATAGATAGATAGATAGATAGATAGATAGATAGATAGATAGATAAATAGATAAAGAGAGAGAGAAAACGTAAAAAGAAAAAATACGTGAACGAGTGTGTGTGTGTGTCCGTCGGCGGGCGCCATATTGTCCGGTCGACCATCATTGACGGAATTCTTTCGACTCGTCCACATGAATAGAGAAAGATGCTCGATAGTAGTGCTCATACATATATATACACATATATTTCTGTTTCTCGTATTATTCTCTTTTTTGCTCTCTCAATCTACTAGTCCCCTCACTTTTTACGTTTTCTTGTTCTTGCTTCCTTGGCAAGCTTCTTCGATTCTTTTTCGAATACTTTTCGTTCTTTATATGGCCGGGAGAAATCGGGATAGGCGAGTCGAGCGCACGAGGACGGAACCCACACTTTTCTCTTTTTTACGAGAGAAACACATGAGTTATTCTTTGATTCTTTTTTATGAGAATTCACTTCTCATCTTTCCTCTTCCTTTCTCTTCTTTAATGTTCTTTCCAATTTCGCGCGCACTTGTCCGAGTTTATAAATTTTGAATTATTTCTATTTCAATTTGAAGTTATTGATCTTTGTATAATATTTCAATAGGATTATCTTTCTATACACATATATATACTTTTTCTAATTTATTATTGTTATTATTATTTATTTATTATTTTTAGTTTTATTTTCATATCGTTTATACCTGTCTTTCTAATATTAATATACGAATGTCCTTGACATTTGAAATTCTTCCGATATAATATTAACGATCATACCAGTAGACACGCACTATTTGATATTCTAGGTCAACGATCGACTGAAACCGATCAACCGATCCGATCGAATCGTTTTTATAACATGCGAAGAAGATATATATATATATTTCGTTTTATATTCTGTTTTCTTTTATTTAGGATATATTATCCTATAGAAAAAATATATATACACATATATGGGATATTTATGCGAGTTCATTGATTGCGATTCATATACATTGACGTAATTATAAGCGATTCTTATATGAAATTTTTAATAGTTATACAACTCTTCTCTTCTAAAAGTACATTATATATATATATATATATATATATATATATATATATATATATATATATATATTCTTAAAAGATCAGATTATCTTTTCTATCTTTGTCAAAGTACCAAAACTTTCGGATCTCACTATTTTATACGGACAAAAAATTATCTACACACACATATATACATATATAACTTGTGTTGGACTAAATTTTTAGTAAAAGAAAAAATATTAAGAACTATCTATTATTACACAATCCAAATAGTAGCGAACAGATAATAGGAAACATTCGAACTCTTTTTTAATATTTTCATGCAAATACATATATAATATATACACATATATATACATATACATACACACGCAATATATCTTCCTCTTTCGACACGAATATCCATCTCTTTCACTTCAACATTCTACATAATTCAAAGCTCTTTCGTTATATATGTACTTCGTAACTACGCGCTAGCCTACACGTTTATCGATTGGCTATCCACGAAGTAACGTTCCAGCTTTTTCAGTATAGTTAACCTCGAAATGTATTTCTTCTTTTTAATTTCTTTCACAAATGATATAATATTTTCCAAAAGAATTATTGAAGGGAAAGTGATGAAGAATCCTTTCTTTTTACGGATTTTTTTAATTTACTTTTTTTTTTTTTTTTTTTTTTTTTACAAACTATAAAATCGAACCAAATAATCGGCTGAGTCACATTAGAAATGCATCGTGCTGCACCCAAGCGGTACCGATCGAACTCTGAATTACACGTGTTCTTTATTTCTTTCTCTCGACTCATTTTTCTCTTTCTTTCTTTCTTTTTTTTCTATATATACAGGGTGAGCTCAAATTACTTACGATTAGTTGATTTTAGAAATTAAGTATTTTTATTGAGATATATAAATTATTTTTATTGAGAAATTAATTATCTTTATTGAATGATCTTTTTTTCCCGAGCAAGTTAAGATTGTAGTTTAACAATTAATGAGAAAGTAAAATATATATATTAATATTACAAAGTTTCGAAGAATGTTAATTGATTTTTTAAAATCAGCTATAGGAACTTTTCATCCACCCTGTATAAGAGTCTCATTTTTTTTTTTTCGGCCATTGGTTATCGACCGATCACGGACTGCGGTAGATTGCTCTTTTCGTCGAGGCCGTGGCCATCCCCTCTCTTTTTTACCGACCCACCCATTCCCGTTATATTTTTATGCTCGCTCGTTTCTCTGCGTAAAAAAAAAACAATTGTCTCTCTTCCCTCCCCTTCTCTATCTTTTCTCTTTTTCTCTTTCGTCTCGTAGTACGTCGCATTCTTTCGTCCAAGCGAAGTTGTTAACGAGCATTCACGGTGACCTCGACGCATTGCCGTCGTCGCCGCCATTCACATCCCGGCCGATGGTCTCTTCCTGACCGCTCGTAACCCTCTATATAACGCCTCCGCGTTTAAATCGAGTAGATACTCACTTTTCTTCGTCACTAGTTTACTTGTAAAGTCTCTCAATTGTTTTATAATGTTGAACGACAAACGGTAGAGTAACAGCAGTAGTAACAAATTACGTTATGTTTGTTATACGTTATACATTTACTTTACCTTCGTAGATTTCAGTGAAATGCTTTGCTTACGCTTTGAGATTCTGTGCACAAGGAATAGGTGGTGATCTAATTAAAATCCTCATTTATGTATATATTACGTATATGTGTATGTATGTAAGATATATATGATATTTCACACGTAAAATAAAATTGGATGGTAGGATGTATCATATTGATAATATCTACCGTCAAAAGGAATATAAAAAATAATGAGCTTTAATTCCCCCCTCCTCTGTTTTTTTATTTCTTGTTCTCTTTTTTAATAGATATATAATGATTACGTATCATTTAATTAATAAAATTAAAGATCGCATTTACATGGGGAAAAAGAACACGAGAATTTTATTTATTCAAACATTGTTGGAATACACACAATAGTTTTCTTCTCCGACGAATGGAATAATTGTATGTACGATGACGTGAAACGATGCCCGGTGTGTGCGTTGGTACCTATTCTTCGTTAGCCAAATTTTAATGCGGAAGAAAATCGGAGAGGAATTTTCTGGGTAGAATCCCAAGCGTGTCTTTTGTTTGTTGTGTTCGTAAATGATGACGGTACTATTACGTATGTATGTATATATGCATGTATGTATGTACGTATATACGATATGTAAGTAGTTACGTTACATTTTCTTCTCCTAAAACCGTCGAGCACATCGCTTTAGTAACTAAAAATATTTTACAAAAATTCTCTACATATTTAAATTCTTATTCTTTGTCAAGGGTACAATTTTCCCGTTGAAATATAATATTACTTTTTATATTCGACGCATAAATTTATGTATCTATGCGCGCATGAGCGCGCGCGCGTGTGTGTGTATATATATATATATATATATATATATATATATATATATATATAATTCTTTGGAAAAATGAGACGTGTGTTCGAAAATGGATTTTTAACTCTTTTCAGAGCCCGATTTGTTCGCGACGTTAAGCGCATGCCATGCGGTTGCTCACATTTTTCTTTCCCTTTTCTCTCTCTCTCTCTCTCTCTTTCTCTTTCTCTCCGCCTTCCATCCCTCCCTTCTCCTTCTCTTTTTTTACAACAAAGCTAGCTCCGAGCTGAATATAAGTTTGAAGTATTTGATATATGAAGTATTTGAAAATACAGGGCGACGGATCAAAAGCATTCCTAAGTGATTTTAAAAAAGCCAATTGCTCTTTCGAGACTTTTTAGAGACTAATTTCGTTTTATTCAGATTGTTAGAAGTTATGAGACTTTTAGTTTTATAATTTTTGTAAAGTTTCTTTTACTAAAGTTAAATTAAATTTTTTACAAATGTTATATTTGTTTTAATATATATATATTTAATATATGTTATATATATATATATATATATATATATATATATATATATATATATATATATATATATATATGATCACTTTTAGTAAAAAGAATTCTAAATTCTATTTAAACATCTTTAGAGTAATTTAAATTGCAGTATTTTTAAGCAAAAAAACATTTTTGATTTTACAATTTTTCTAAAATAGACTTTTTTAAGGGTAATTTAAATCGCAATATAAAGCAAAGGACAGGAATTTAGAAATTTGTAATTTTACAATTTGTGTAAAATATGTTTTACGTGAGTTACATGAAATATTTCACAAATTTCTTTTTTTTTATCACTTTGCTTCTAATAAAATATATTCTAACTCGTATCTAGACACTTTTAAAGTAATATAAATTGTAATATCACTAATCAAAAGCAAATGACGACAAAGAAGTACATACATACATACAATATATATCTTCATTGATAATGCCACTAAGAAATAAGTAACTAAATTTGTTAACACAAATATCCAATAAATGCCTGCGTAAAATACAAAAGCCCCCTAATGAATATGATAAAACATTTCACAATCGAGCAGTGAAGTGTGAAAATGCATTATTGCTATGTCCATTGTTTTTATCTCTAGGTATGTACATTGATAAGTATCATTGATCGGTCGAACGTATATGTGCGTTCATGGTAAAAATTAAATGGTTTTGTTAGAACACATAAATGGTTATCATAAACCCAAATTGAGTGGTTGTGTGAGAATGGTACTTACGTAATATCATGGTGAACGATTTTTTGAAACCCATATATATAGGTTTTATAAATCCATTAAAGGAATGTTGTACAAGGGAAATAGGATTTTTTAATATTAAAGGTAAATATTGGAAGCTTGGAGTAGAAGAGAGATAAAAAAATAGAAGAGCGAGAGAGAGAGAGAGAGAGAAGAATAGAGTTGATAACGAAGTTGAAGTTTTGATCGTCGATCATTCATGATTTCAAACCTTCCTGCTTTTCTCTCTTTCTCTCTCTCTCTCACTCACTCAATATCTGATCTTCCTTCGAATCCCAGGATATTAGGTTTTCCAGAAAATACTCGTTAATTGTTCGCTTATACAGTTTAACATGTACGTTAAGCTCGGCGGCTTCTGCACGAAAGTATTTTCGCGTGTTTGTTCGCGAACCAAGTTCAAATGTCATGGAAATACTCGTGGTGTGTTGTTATTGAGAATTTAGAATATATAATATAGTATAACTATATTATGTATATCCTAATTATATAAGTTATGATATATCAATAATATATTACAATTATATAAACTTTATTTGCAATATAACTTATATAATATAATAATTAGTATAGTTTTACTGTAATATAAGTTATAATTAAGTATAACTTATGTTTTGTAAACTTTATATTATGCATTGGTGTAATAAAGATTTAAACTTATTATGGTACTTTTTTTACGGAAAAAAAATATATAATAAAATATATATATTATATTATATTATATTATATTATATTATATTATATATATATGAGTATATACGACTACGAAGTATTGTTACTTGTCATAATAGAGTATTAATTAAAACATTTTTCAATTTTTGATTTTTTTGATTTTTTGTTATAGTACACAAAGACTTCACACAAAGACTTCATATATATATATATATATATATATATATATATATTGATTTAACGCAGTAAATAATTAATGTTTCATGCTCCGTTTCGTCATCAATTTATCGTTTTCTATACGCTACCACCGACATGGTTTCCGTCATTCGAGTAGCCACGCGATAGATAAAGGCGCCAGAATGATAAGAAAAATTATGTAACGCATGTACTCGGCGCAATCATTAAAATTGAAATAACGATTGGATTAACGAAGTTTCCCAATACTTATATAATTTAAAGCTCGATATTGTTTTCGTATTATTGGCATAAACCAATAACAAAGGTCTTACCATTTAAGTAGGTTTAATTCGATGTAGTTTGTCGACATATACCAGTGACTCTCAATTTAATCAAATAAATAAACGACCTGAAAAACGATACCTTGAAATCCAGTGTCATATATTAATAAGTATGATTTTATATTTCAAGAAACTGTCGAAACAAATTGGTTTAATCTCGTTTAAGTTTCTCCGATATAAAATAATGATTCTCAATTTGATTGAATAAAAAATAAACGATAAGGGGTAAATGTTCCATTGACATCTGAATGAACGTGATAAATTAAATATTATGACTTTGTATTCTAAAAAGTGTCAAAATCAGGTCGGTTAAATGTTTCTAATTTATCAATATATATACCGATGATAACTTATTTAAACAAAAAGATGAGGGAACACAATCCGTTAAAATTTGAATGATTCTTGTAAATTAATAATTATGGTTTCATATTTCAAAAAAGTGGCTAATAATTTCCTATTAGCGAAATAGAGAGAAAGAGAGAGAGAGAGAGAGAGAGAGAGAGAGAGAGAGAGAGAGAGAGAGAGAGAGAGAGAGAAATGGGGGGTCCATCACGTCTGTGTTTACTTAAGCGAAAGACAAGTAGCAACGAAAAAGAGAAACAAGGGTTGAATGAAGAAATCTTCACCCCCTGCTTTCGTCGCACCCAGGGTGCACATGCTTTTAAGAAACCTTTTAGTCCTCTGACAGTCCCAAGATATTCGTCTATTACGTTTTCTTTCGTAATTAGTTGGCCATTTATGGTCGAGCTCTCTCCCCCTCTCTCTTTTAAGGACTTCAATTTTCTTTTACCTTTTACCATACCTCCTTTCTTTCTTTCCTTCCTTCCTTTCTTTTTAAAATCCTTTCAGTTTCATTCGATTTCTTTGTAGATAACGGAAAACGTAAATTCCTTTTTTTACTTCTTCTTTCTTTTCTTTTTTTTTCTCTTTGAACTTCTTAAACTTTTTTTTATTTTTTTTTTATTTGAACTATCTTACAATTAATAATTATATCGATAGCTTTTAAATATTCGACTTTATCTTTGGTTTTTATTTGATTATTATCGAATATACAGAATGAGGCTGAAAGTCTTTACATGATCAAAAGTTCCTAAATGATTTATATTGCTTTTTTGTTCCTTCGTTTTTCTTTTTTTTTCTCTCTCTCTCCTTCAGATTGTAAAATTACAAGTTGGAAAAGTCTCGACGGAGAAAAAAAAATGGTAATTAATTTTTTAAATTACCTAGGAACTTATGATCATCTAAATACTTTTAATCCCGTCCAACACAGTATTTAACCTTCATTAGAGAAATAAATTAAATTTTCTGTAGAAATTTAATGTCACTGCAATAAAGACGAATAAATAAATAAATGAATAAATTGTATAAATAAATAAATAAATAAATAAATAAATAAATGAAAAAGCAAATTATAAGAGAAATAAAATGGAAACATCGTTGCAATAAACAATATTAATTTTCAAATCTCTCTCATTGAAACATGGAAATGTGAAAATGAAGTAGTTTATTTTTTATTTCATATATATATGTATATATATATATATATATAGACACAAACACGCACGCGCGCGCGCATGCATATCTGGATATTTCATATAAATGGTAATTTTCTCGTTTCTCGAACGTCCATCATGTTTCCTAATGCTTCTTTTTCTTTTCTTTTTATGTTTTTTCTTTTTTTTTCTTTTTTTTTTTTTTTGTTTATTCACCTGTCATTAAGGACCACGTCGAATGTACATATCTTTATTTACCATTGTGATTCGTCGATATGTATTTTTATTCCATTAGCATACTATGATTAGATAAATTGGAATTCTATGATTTGTTAAAAAATTTAAATAGGTTATCGCGTTTGATACGAAATGTGAATTAGAAAATAATCCCATTATCAATTGTATATATTAAAAGTGAAAATTACCTTTCGTACATCATTAATATAATTTAACATTATTATTAGAAACTTGTTGATTTTATTATCTTTTTACGTCGAGTTAGTCTTTTAGATTTTTAGACTAAGAATGTTAGACGTTTTAGACTAAGAATTGTCTATGTTTATGCACAACCATCGGACTTGAGGATTCGACAATTAACGTGTAAAATTTTCAAACGAATTTCATAAATATTATTTAATTGAAAATTCCGCGATATATTTTGCTTATTAAATATTAATTAATAACACGTACACATTATGTTACGTCGAAATTTAAAATTTAAAATTATCTAATATACTCTACGCTTGTTCGTAAATATATATATATATATATTTACGCAATTGAAAATTTTTGTCAATTTTTATCGAAACGAGCTAATAAAAATGTGTGCTAATAATTTTTTTTTCTTTTTTTACATTGAAAATTTCGCTGTATATTTTGCTTATTAAATGTCAATAAATAATTCGTGGACATTTTATCGTCGAAATTTTTATTTAAAATTATCGAGATTAGGGGTATTATTTTTAAAATATATATCAAAAATTGCTCAACTTTTATTGGATCAAGACCAACGAAATACAAATATTTGTCGATGTAAATTCTATAATACTATTCCTTTGAGCTTCCTGTCAATTGATTTAAAATTTCTATTGGGCGGAAATTCGAATTTTGTACCAATGGTAGTATTGGTCAATACCACTTTCGGTGATTTTAATGTATAAAGGAACAATACGATAGAGAACGTTCTGATGAAATTGTAATTGTTCTTAGTGAGTAATACTTCTTGTTAATCAGGATGATTCATTTTTGAAACAATTTTTTTTCCTTCTTTTTTTTTTGTAAATCCTTTGCATGATTTTGTGAATCCCTTTCATACTATAATTTGAACCATGGATTTTACGAAAATCTCTCTCTCTCTCTCTCTCTCTCTCTCTCTCTCTCTCTCTCTCTCTCTACCTCTCTCTCTCTGTTTTTTGTCTCTTCACATTCCTGATCAATTAAATTTTATCGAATTTCTGTTGTTATTTTCTACGATATGTTTCTCCTATTACTATATACACGATGTTAAAATTGATTTGATGTTGTCGTTAACGAGGTAAATTTCTGATGTCTCCTGCATTAACGCTCGTTTTCCTTTATGACGTCAGTACATAACGTTTACAACTTAACGAGATATTCGAAACTCACTCATTATCTACTGTCATTGTACGAGTTATTAACAAATCTCTATCATATGATATTCATGTACGTCGTAAATTTTTTATATTCTTCAATAATAATAATAAAAAGAAAACTCGTACATAGGTATCGTAAATAAAATATAAAGTGAGAATTCTATTTAAAGAAATGAGATAATTATATACGTAGATACTTCTGTGAAACAAAACATTTATCCAGTAACGCAAAAATGGAAGAAAAATGGAAGAAAAACAGTTACGTTCGTTATACAACCTTTAATTCCTTTTTATTTGTACGATCTGTTATTTTTTTTGTGTTTCATGATTCAACTCAAATTCATACAATCCTATTCCGCATTATCTTCGGCTTCTAGAAATTAAATTATATTCTCGAAATGTTATGGAGATTAGTACCGTTTAATATACCTTATATTGATCTTTTACGATCCCTAATGAAAACCCGAAAACGTAAATATGGTATTTATTTGATTTTTTTTCAATAACATTTTAAAAATAATTTTTTCATCTTATACTCTACTTTCTTCTTCGTATTGTGCGACAAAGTTTTTCATAATAAATCCAAAAGTATGTTATGAATAAATATATGAATAATATACGAATAACGAATAAATTGTAAATAGTGCATTTTTTAATTGTACGAGACAGAGTGATACGATGATATGTTAGTGAGTATATTATAGTCTATAATAATTTCACGAGCGGACGTTGGTATATATATTTATTATATGTATTAGATGTATGTATGTACTTGGTCGATCGAGCTCTCTACCACAGTGTGTCATCCGGCTTGGAATAGCAACTGATGTCAAGCTCGGGACACCTAACTTGATCATCAGTCTTGACATGCATATATATATATATATATATATATGTACATATATTATATATATATATATATGTCGTACTCGAGAATGCTCGATACATATATGTCATACTTCTTTTCCAATTGAGCACGTTTTTCTTTTTCCTATTTCTTTTCTTTTTTTTTCTTTTTTCCCTCTTCTTTTTGTCTCCTCTCCTCCCCATCATTTGTTTCCGAACTGCGCATATCGCACGTTTCAAATACGTGAAAATCATGCATTTTAATTTATGGAAATATGCATGTTGTGAAATTCTATTCTCCCATGTTATTAAAAATTTCCCGACAAAATAAAAACTTGATTGATGTTTAAAACTTTTTGATATTTGAAAATAAATTTTCTTAATTATATAAAAGTATACTTTAATGGTTAATCGAGTTAAATGTTCAAGAAATTTTTATTGTCCGTTGAATAATATATTATTTTTGTTATATTGATTTATAAGTTTTTTTTCTTTTAAACTTTTTCATTTTATGTAGTTAATTGATTTGACAAATGAACGAGCTAAATTGTTTATGGAAATGTAGGCCTGCGCTCTTAGATCGTCGTAGTTATCGTAGTGTCGTAGTCACAGTCGTAGTCACAGTCGTCGTCGCCGTCGCCATCGTCGCTGTCATCGTCATCGTCGTAATCATTGTCGTCGTGAATGAAACCATCGCGGTCGTTTGCTTGGCGGCTACCGCAGTGAATGACGATAGTAGTGTACTGTAGTATAGTAGTAGTAGTAGCAGTAATAGTAATAGTAGTAGTAGTAGTATTAGTAGTAGTAGTAGTAGTAGAAGAATACATAGAACACATGTGTAAAGCAACGGTAGCAGCTTCTCCAAGAGAGTCAGGACTGAATTAAGTAACATGAGAATAGTACGTTTTATCGGTATAATAGTAAAATGACAACCTTGAACGTTGTACTATAAGTATATTATGATATGCGTAGTGTATGCATTAGTACGTGCGTGCATCTACGTAAGTACTTACGTGCTAGGGAGGCCATTTATGGATACGCTGGAAAATTATTGTCAATCGTTATGATTCTCTCATTCGTTGATATGATCATTTTGATCATTTATGCATAAAAGGTTTAATTAATTTTTGAATTAATATTACTTCATTTATAGATAAAATAAGTGTGTTAGTCAGTGACATGTTAAATTAGACAATTCTAATTAGATTTTATGAAGATTCCTTTGGTAAACTTGATCCACCATATTTGAAATGTGTTTAATATTGAAAAGGTTTTTTCTTTTTTCGTCTGAAAATTTCATAGAACACAATTTATATACCAAACTATTTTATAATATAAAATATTATAAATCTTTAATTTAAATTATGTTTGTTTCAAAGTTTATAATCTCAAACAATGTTTAATATAAAAATTGAATAATTCTTTATAAAGTTTTTAGTTTATATTTAATATAAAAGAAAAGTAGGTATATATCGAACCATAAAATCAATTTTATTTAACTTTATTCATTTAAAAAATCTCTCTCTCTCTCTCTCTCTCTCTCTCGTTTATCTCCTTTGGAATAAAAAATCTGTCGATTAGAAAGCAAAGCATGCGCAAGAACTTTTCTATTCGACGAGCATCGTTTAGGCAAGGTGAAGTGTTTGGTGAAACAACAGACATTTCGAGAGATGAGGCGTTTTCGTTATTGCACCTCGTTGAAACTCGTTCTCTGCAATCTCTTGAATTTTTGACAGCGATAAATAGTCGATAGAATAAGAAGGAACAAGGGGAAAGAGGAAAACGATTTTTGATGGTATTAGATTTTTTTTGTTTTTTCCCTCAAGGCTAGTAATCCAACTTTCTAAAGTATACTCTCTATAAATAATTTCTAACGACACCCATGAAAGTAAAATTTACTTCTGTAAGAATTATTAAATATTTCTCTCTCTCTCTCTCTTTCTATCTATCTATCTATTTATCTATCTATCATCTATCTCGTTAATTAAAAAATTTACCTCTCAGTAAATTTTATCTATATATTTTTTGATACTCGCAATTTTTTCTTTTTTTTTTCTTTTTCTTTTTCTTTTGTCCTTTTTTTTTCTTTTTTCTTTTTTTAATTCATATGTTTTTTTTATATGTTCAAATATTGAAAAGTAATTTTTTTCCAAGCTAGCTAGCTCGTAATAGAAAAAAAAGATATGAACGTTAATTGGAGGATTTTTTTTCTTTTCTCTTTTTCTTTTTTCTTTTTTTCTTTTTTTTTCTTTTTGAAAGTATACAAAGAAAGCTGGCGATTTAAATCGCGACCCTTAATGTTCTTTATACCGGGGAACCTTCGTTTACGCGACAAAAGCCCTTGTAAACCAAAGAGAGAGGCATACACATACAAAGACAAGTCCGCAAAGCCACCTGTAGCTCAGACTACCGAATCGTAAAAGGGATCTCAAGTACTACCACTACAACTAGTCGTATCGTTGCTTGTACATTGACTAATTTTTATTATTATGATTTTTATTATTATTTAAAAAATGAATTTCTAAAACTAATAGAAATCATATTTTTCCAATTTTATTTATTAATATATCTTGTTAGACACATAATATTCTCATAATGTCGTTTTCTTTCTTTTCTTTTTTAACGTTGAACTCTTGATCAGAAAAAATTTTATGTGATAATCTAACGTATTCCATTCACACTTCATATTTTTTCACGCTCTGTTTATTATACCAACATGCATAAATTTCCTACCGCATATCTGTGAAATAGATGAGTATGTAACTGTGTATATAGCGTATGTAAGTGGTGTCGTAAAAATATTCATCATTAATAATAGAAGACTACTTTATTAGATAAAGAAAAAGAACACGATATATTTTGCAAAATTGTCAATAAGTGTTAGGAAAATAAATATATTATATGAAGTGTATGAAGAATGAAACAGAATGATGTTTAATGTCATAATATGATAAAAAAAAAGTATAATTAAAATTTTTAATAAACTTTCGTGAACGCAATTAAAAACAAAAAATATATAACGAACACGTTTATAACAATTTTGATTATCATTTTTTGTCAGAAAATAATTTTTTGTTAGTTTTCATTCACGACACTCTGTATATATAATGCGTCGATAGAGGGTAAACGTCGTCGACACTGCATTGCTGTTTCTGTCAGTCACGTATGGTAATAGATAAAAGTTCATAGGAATTCATTCTACAGAGATAATAGTATATAGTACATGGATAAAGAAATACATACAGTTTATTAATATATAATAAAAAGGAAAGGCAACGATATAGAAATGTTTTAATTTGTTCTTTTTTTTTTCTTTTTTTTTTTTAAGTGAACATCGTGTAGAAAAAATAAATAATTAAATCTAGCTTAACTCAAATTTTGTCAAGTCGTTCAAAAAATGTTTACGGCATCATACATTTTGGAAAACGTCGTGATTTCATTTTCATCGCAAAAATAATAATAATAATGACAAAAACAATTTTGTTTAATGTAATATTTTATGTGAACAAAATTAAAAAATTACATTTTAAATACGCAAAGTTATTTCTAATTGATTTTTAAGTTTATGACACAACTACATTTCATATTTACAGAGTAACCCACGCTAGCTATAACAAGCTATATATCGATTTCCTAATTGAAATTAGAAAAAAATGTTAGAGAAAAATAATGAATATTTCTAAGTTCTTTTTTCAAATATGATAATACTCGTGCTTTTTGCAGCTGCAATTTTTTTCTCTCCTTGTTTTTCTTTTCTTTCTTTCTTTCTTTCCTTTTTTTTTTCTTTTTATTGATGTTTTCCTTGTTCTTCTCCATATGTCTACTCCTCTCGTCATTCTACATAAACAAAAAAAAAGTATTAGAATAACATAATGGAAAGATAATTAATTCACGAGCTATTTATATGCATTTTGCGTTTAAGAAAAAAAGAAAAGAAGATAAATTATTTATATTTTTCATGTAACATTTTTTTTTTTATTTTCTTTTACTAAGTTCAATCGACAAAAAAAAGATATAGTTCGTTACAGTTTTTGCGTGAATCACTCTGTATGTATACGTATATACGTACATACATACGTTTAGTGAACAGGGTATATATATATACCTCTTTGTAATTATCGATTTATTGCATTCTATGTCGCGTTGAAACCGAGATCGTTTCTCTCGAATATGATGCTATTGTTTCATCCACATCGAGCTTATTGGAAAACTACAGAATTTACTCGTTCTACCACCGCGATATTGGTAAGTTTATCGGACACATTTTGAGAAACATAAACCGATAAACACACACGGCGTATGCGGAATTAAATGAAATTATGCGTAGAATGATACGATGGATTATAGAGTAAGGTCAGTGTCGTAATGATTACTCTTTCTCGAACGAGGCCGGTCAACACATCAATGAACTCGAGGGCATATAATATATACGCAGACTATTTTGTATATGTGTATGTGTATGCATGTGTGTATGCGTATAAGTATTTGCACGTTCAATTCGGTGACACGAAAACATACTCTATAATATATATATGTTAAATATATCGTAATACTGTTTAAAGTAATAATTTTTCTTTAAAAAACCGTATATACAATATGGCCGACGACATAAGACTACATTCTAAAAGCTGCTCTTTATATTTTTTTCTTTTTTTAACTTATTATTCATTATACTTTTCATTTATAACTTTTTTCTTTCCTTTTTTTTAATTTTTTTTTTTTTTTTTTGTGGCAATTGGATGTGTATGATTTAATATTTTATTTTACAATAAGTAATATTTCTTAACGTTTTGACAAATTATAAAATGTTAAATATACGAAAGTATCTTCACGAAAGACGTGATTGAAAATAAAGCTGAATGCACGTTAGATATATCTATAAAATATATATATATATACACACACACATGTAACGCCGGCATCGCAGACCGCGAGCCAATATTGATTTACTAGTTACCAACCTGATGTGCAATATACTCTTGTATAAAGAGTATATTGCACACATACGAGCTTCAGAGGATAAATCATGTTATATTCGTATTATTGTTAATATATAAAATCACGAACACACAAAAATACGCTATATGAAATTACGTTTATATGAAGAATAAGATTACATCGATATTGTAACATTTTAATTTTCTAATGCAATTCTTTCTAAATCATTATAAATGATAAAATTTCATTGAGATTACATTTAGTCTTGATGATTTTTTTCCTTTTCTTTTTTTCTTTTTTTTTTTCATATATATATATATATATATATATATATATATATATATATATATATATATATATATACACACCATGCACCATGTATTGTATCATGCACCAATTCCGCATGTCGCATTAATACGCGATTTATATACTAACATATTTGTCCGATTACGTTGAAATTTTCGCTTTGTAATGTCCATTTTATAACATAGATATTATCAATATATTTTTTCTATATATACACATACGCACACACACAACATGAAAACAAACGATAATCGTATTCTTCTATTTCAAGAAGTGATAATATCCTAGGCATACATACATTGTCAGAGTCGACATTATGTCATCAAATATTATATACGTATAGTCATTTTTAGAACTGCGACTTGCTACTGCCTTTTTCAAATAAGATAATCGTTGCAGTCCCGCAAATGCCCAATTGTAGCCGTTTAACCAAATTTTTATAAATATTCTATACAATAAAAATCAATGCTGTTCTTTTATAAATTGAATCGAACTTTGAAAAAGAAAAAGAACAAAAATTAGAAAATAATGTATAATATTCCAAAATAATCATACTTCATATTGGGATCTAAAAGTCTTGTAAGTGTTTTAAAAATGTCGGTCGATTATCCTTTTCCGAAATTTTTTAAGTTAATATATATATATA
>NC_060962.1:3496731-3511731 GCF_910589235.1 Vespa crabro
CTCTCTGTGTCTCTTTCTCTTTCTATTTCTCTTTCTATCTTTACCTATCTATCTATCTATCTCTTTTTTCTTTCTTTCTTTTTTACACGTTATATCGCAGCATAATAATTACCCCTACCCCTTCTTTACTTCTTCCTCTTAAAATTCTCATTTTTATCTTCTTCATTTTCCTCAATATTTTATTTTCATACACACACACACAAACATATCTAGAGGTGTATTTATGAACGTTCGTATATACACGTTAATATTATTTGTTAACAAGAGTTTTATCCTCTCTCTCCCTCTCTCTCCCTCTCTCTCTCTCTCTCTCTCTCTCTCTCTCTCTCTCTTTCTTTCTTTCTTTCTTTCTTTTTTCCTCGAAAAAATTTTACCATTCCAAAAGTCGATAAACGATATTAACGAGGTTTAATATACGTACATACGTTCTAAATTCAAACGAATTGATTTGTTGAAAATGAATAAATGTCGTTTGAAGTATTTTGTTATTAACGCATTGAGGTTATCCCCTTGTACTATATCGATTGAATAGAACGACAAAATAATGAGAATAGTTACGTAATAGAAATTTATCGATATATAATAAATTTATTACCACATATATATATATATATATATATATATATATATATACATATATTTGCCGGAAAATATTTGTCCGTATCGATTGGTTGGGTTATATCGGTTACATATATATATTTAAAATCTTATTTTATTAAATCCTCTTTTGATATTCTATACCCAGCCGAGGAGGAATCGTTCCAATCAAAAATGGCACATGTAGTTTGAGATCGACCAATCACGTTCACGTTTTGATCATCCAAATTTCAAAGAGCCAAAAAATGTGCTTATAGACAATCCAAAAAACATGTCGTTCTCGCTTCTTTCGATCGGAAAGGAAATATTTTTGAAAAGAATGATATATATATATATATATATACACACAAAACATACATACACTTATATTTTTCCAATATTGTATGTTTTTCGTCTAGATAGATTAATGTATCTCAAATGTATAAAGGCGTACGCCCCCGTAAAATGGGAAGAATCGATTGGTAGGCGAATTGACAATTAGAAAATCAAGTTGCATTCGTTATCTTATCATCGATATAATCAAAAATATTACTATTGTGAATCCATTGAAATTTTTGGAATGTCGAGATGGATGGGCCGATTATGATCCAGAGAACATTTGGTATATATCGTTAAACGACTCTCCATCTTCTTTTATTTTCCATTTATTTATGCTTTGTATTCAGATACAATAAATAGTTAAAATCACTCCTTTTCTTGAATCTCTTTGAAAACCTTGAACCAATATCGATCCATCGAAGTGCAGTCGCTCGATTACGAATTCGCCTCGGAAGAGAAGGCATTTGCGCTCACGAAACCCGTATTTAACCTAGACTCACACACACACACACACACACACACACACACACACACACGTTCATTTTCCCTCCCTTCTTCCCTTCCTTTCCCTCATCTCTCTCTCTCTTATGTAACCTATTTACTTTTTCAGCTTTATCCAAAAATGGGCATACCAAACGTTTCTTCTTGTGATCGATAAACATCAGATTGATCGTCAATACAGATCTCAATAGATTTTCATGAATTCATAATAGAAAATAGATGGATAGAAGCTATTTTGTAAATCAACTTCCTTTATTCTGGTTTCAATATGTTCTTAGAAATTAGTGTAAAAAGAGATTGAATATTCTCTTTATACTTTGTTTTTCTTTCTTTTTTTCTTTTTTTTTTCAATTGAACAAAAAGAATTTGAGTTATGGCTGACCACATTTCAATTTTTTTTCTTTACCTCCTTGTTTCTTTTTTTCATTTTTCATATTGAATGTTTTCATATCACGATTTATGAAATAAGAAAAAAGAAAAAAAGCTGGAGAAACAAATTTATTCAACTTTGAGATGTGTGAGATCTACTTTTTCTATATGTTTAATGGTTCGACCATTAAACAATACACAGAGATAATCGCATTACGATAATTATTTATTTATTTATCGATCGATTGTTGCGCCGTATAAGAGCATTTCCTATACGTTTAATTCGATCATTAATTAAGATAACTAGGTGAGACTACCATAAGTGTGACATGTTGTACATCGTCGCTTATGATACTATCATAATATAATATCATGGTCATATTATTTCTCTTGTCATTTTGCTTTTTCATTTAGTGTCATCGATAAACAAATATACATACAAATTTAATATATAAAATTAAATATGTACATATATATATAAAATTGTGGTTTACAAAATCGTGATATAGCTGTGATATATAAAAATCGTTATACGTACGTTTATTCACAATGAGAACGTGTGCGTTTCTCTTTTATGATATCCATAATATTATTTATGTTAAAACGTTGGACCCATCAAGGAGAAGTTGACTTTTCGATCATAAGTATACACGCCTACGCTTCTCGAAAGACACGTAGGATCAAGAGTAGCTTACTCGGGTCAACGATCGTTCTCTCTCTCTCTCTTTCTATATATATATATCTATCTATCTATCTATCTATCTATCTATCTATCTATCTATCTATCTATCTATCTATCTATCTATCTATCTATCTATCTATCTATCTATCTATCTATCTATCTATCTATCTATCTATCTATCTATCTATCTATCTATCTATCTATCTATCTATCTATCTATCTATCTATCTATCTATCTATCTATCTATCTATCTATCTATCTATCTATCTATCTATCTATCTATCTATCTATCTATCTATCTATCTATCTATCTATCTATCTATCTATCTATCTATCTATCTATCTATCTATCTATCTATCTATCTATCTATCTATCTATCTATCTATCTATCTATCTATCTATCTATCTATCTATCTATCTATCTATCTATCTATCTATCTATCTATCTATCTATCTATCTATCTATCTATCTATCTATCTATCTATCTATCTATCTCTGTCTGTCTGCCTGACTGTCTCTCTCATTCTCTTTTTCTTTTTCTTCCTCTCTAAAACCCCAGCCTCACCTATCCTTTATTCTTTCTCTATTCCGCAATAATGCGTTTTCGTAGAAACTTCATTTATGGCTTTATACTGGCGATAAGCGATTGGTTCGCCATTAAATAGCATTTTGGAGAAATCTCTCACGATTAGGATCAAAGTGTTAATATGTTGATAGGCATTTAATGTTCTTTTTCTTTCGACCAAAATTAACATAAAACAAAAACAAAACAAAGAAATACATTTCTAATATCTTTCTTATCGCGAGGAAACATTGAACGTAGATCGAATTGAAAATTCTCAAAAAAATTGGATCTATTATCTATATCAGGGTGAAACATAGTTTTCGATTAATTTCTATTTATTTGCTCAGGTTTTTTTTATTTTAATAATAATAATGACTTATTTTTATTGCTGTTGTATATTATTATTATTATTATTAATAAGTATTTTGTAAAATTAAGTGATTATAATTTATTAAGTGAGTATTTTCGGTATAAATAATTAAGGATCAATATATATATTGCATCATTTATATCAAATACTGAAATTTCATTAGAAATACTGACCATTTATTTATTTATAATATTTAATTATAACATTTAAGAATACTGATCTATATAATAAATAGCAACTGTTTTAATTAATGAGATTAAATTCGATCGTCAGGACATTGTACATTGGGAATTATAATGGTCTATATACAAATAAAATCTTGATAAAGTCCTAATATATATATATATAGTGTGCGTGTGTCTATCTTTGTAAGACCATCTCGTATAAAGACAAAAGATATAGCAGAAGGAATTATGTCATTGAAATAAAAATGCAAAGGGAGATTACAGTATTAACTTAACCATAAGAAAGAGACTATGGACGGGAAGAGGGTAAAAGAGAGATAGCAAGTAATAAAATAAAAAGAAAGAAGATAAAGGAGAAATATGTTACAACGAAACAAACGATAAATGATATTAATATTTCTTTTAAATATATCAAATTTTGATATATTATTTTCATTATTTTATTGAACGATTCACAATTGACTACATATTTAGTAAATTATTCAAAATAAATTTTTAACTTGTATTAAACGTTACAACGCATTATGAGTATGATTTTATTAATCATAGGGTTATTCAGGCATATAGAAAGAAGAGAGAGTAAGAGGGGGGGAGAGAAAGAAAGAAAGGATATTTATGAAACGTGGACTTATTTGTGAGAGAAATAGATCAACCGTGACGATGTTATATATGTAATTATCCAACTTATCGATCCCTAAATACGTACATATTGTGTTATCTGCGAATAATTATTTGTTCTGCCTCTCGTTGGATAATAATAATAATAATAATAATAATAATAATAATAATAATAATAATTAAATAATTAAAAGAGGAAAAAAAACTAAAAAAAAATTGCCCAGTTCTGGAAGATGAGAATAGGAAGAGTGAAGAGGAGGAAAAGGAGGTGATGGAGGAGGAGATGGCGGAGGAGGAGATCTGACGTCCTCGCGCGTTGCGGCGCGAGGCGTCGTGTCGTCGCGCGTCCCGGGACGGCGCTGCCCCACCCAAGCAGCCTTCGGTCGGTCGGCCATGCGGATCAATACACGGTCCCTCGTGCGCACGAGTTATAACGAGTAAATACGAGTATGAACGAACTCGAACGAATTCAACCGAGCCCCGGTACCCGATGCGTTACGAGTCCCCACCAACGAGCGGCGTTGCCGGCTCAGTCGCTGTGCGGGAGTGGTCACCGAGGGATGTGCGGTATCATCGTAACCGAGTGCGACTAAAGAAAAACCGAATCCGAAGCGTTTATAATATAGTTACTTCTTTTCCACGGCGTGTGTTTCTTCATATTATCTTCGGCTATATTATAGCTTTCTCGGGTGCGCACATATACTCTCTCTCTCTATCTATCTATCCATTTCTCTCTCTTTCTATCTCTTTATCTCGTGCGCGTGCGGTATCTCTTTCTCTCTCTCTCTTTTTTATACACGCCTCCCTACCGCGACGCGATTATTAAACTCCGTCGCGAGTTGTCTAGTCAGTTCTTTTATTTCGAAGGAACTCGTCGTTACCCCGCCCTCTGTTTCTCTCTCTCTCTCTCTTTCTATATCTTTCTCTATCTGTCTTTCTCTCTATTTATCTGTCTCTCGCTCTTTCTTCCGACGATCGAAGAATTAACCAAAATCGTCGTCTAACACCGCCGATCGTGATATTTATTTAAGTATTATTGTACAAAGACTATAAAAACTACATAGGTAGGTGTAATAAATGTGACGTCACGTACGTTTGCATTTTATATAAGTATTATTTTTACTATGTAGTAATAATAATTTATCATATAATATCATTACGCTTGTTATTTTGGGTATCAATCATATCTTTTACTAGAGAATTATAACGTCTTCTAAGTCATACTGGATTTAATTGCAATAAGAAATTTTCTTACTATCTTCTTTCTTTTTTCTTCCACTTCCTCCCTTTCCCCTCTCTATCTCTCTCCGCATACACACTTTCTGTTCTCTAACGATTCGGACGTCTATAACCATGTCGTGGTTTTCGTCATTGACGATGACACGATATGAATGTTACTGGTCATTCTTTGAATGTACTTTTTTTTACCTGAGAAACGTAAGGAAAAAAGAAAAAAAAAGAAAAAGAGGAAAAAGGAAAGAAGAGCGTAAGAAACGTCGAGACTATCTATTGATCCCCGCGGTACACTATCGTGCGCTCTGCGACGCAAAAGAAGAGAGAGACAGACAGCTAATGCACAGATAGCCTAGCTCTAGTTAACTGGGCTTTTATTAGCTATATTTTAACTTATCTCTCCCTCTCTCTCTCTCTCAAAAGATATTCCTTTCTTGTTTCTTAAATACAAATTACATATATATGTATATATATATATATATATATATGTATGTATGTATGCATGTATGTATGGTATGTATATAATTTCTAAACCAAGCTCGACAAATTTTGAGTTTTAGCTGCGTTATCGAAAAGCACACGCGAGGAATTTTGAGCTTTGTGGTGTGTATATATATGTATATATATATATATATATAGAGGCTCTTTTTATTAGTGTGCGCTTGCGCGTACTTGGCCCATTCTCTCTCTCTCTCTCTCTCTCTCTCTCTCTCTCTCTCTCTCTCTCTCTCTCTTTCTCTTTCTCTCTTGTTCGTTCGTTCGTGAAAGTAGCGCCGTAGTGCTTTCGGTCTAGCTCGGTGCTTTTCGGTAAGCAACGACGACGCAGTTATACGCTCGAAGGTGGAGCACGACGAAGGCGACCATAACCTCAAAGGATTACGAGGCGTGTCTCTCTTTCCTTCTTTCTTTCTATTTTTCTTTATCTCTCTTTCTCGCTTTCAAACGACCTTCGTATTATATCGCATTTATTCTTGTCTCATATATATATATGTTTATCGCGTATAGGAAAATTCGTTGTAATTTTTCATTAATATAATTTCGATACGAAATATTTTTTATATAACAATTATTTATTAATCGCTGTATTATATAAATCATTTTATTAACTAGTTCTTTGCAATTATAGAGAACATGTATGTATGTGTGTAGAATATTTAGGACTAAATTTGAAAAATCTCTTTCGAGTGTGATTTTTTTTTTCTTTCTTTTTTTTTTAGAAAGATTGCTGTGAATTATTCAAAAACTTACTATCGCCTTGTACGGAAGCGTACACTTAGTGTACGTCTAAATATGTCTCTTTTGCGCGGTAGTTTCTACGGAACGCTGAGAAATATGTTGGTGTGTTTAGAGAGTCGCCAACGCCGTCGCGAGATTAGAATTCTTATTCCGTCGTGCGTGTCAGGAGTTAGCTTAGCGATATATTGAACGAGAGATATTTCTCTACGATTATCTCGTGACTTTTTCTTATCCTTTTTCTTTTATTTTCTTTCTTTTTTCTTTCCTTTTTTTTCGTCTCACGTCTTACGATATTTTCTCACTTTTATCTATCAGATAAATAAAACTTTTCTTACATTCTATATAATATTTTAGTTGTATCGGATCAATATATTAAAGAAAAAAAAAAAGATTATAATGTGTTACGTAAGATTTGAAAATCGTGTTTTATCGAGTTTTCGATAAGCGGCAATACACGTTTAAGAAGTTCTGATTATTAAATTCCGAAGGTTCTATTTGTTCGTGAAAATAGAATTTCTTTTTTTAAATTTTACATTCGAATTTCTCTCTCCCCCCCCCTCTCTCATAATCAAAGAGTATGAATCGAAACATCGATAGGCCATTTGCATTCAAGTCTTGCATGGAATAATAATTTATGAACGAAGACGAATCGAGAACAATCTCTCTTTCTCTTTGCGTGTCATGTCTTGTCATGTTGCAGCAAGCTCTGGGGGTCTTCCACCTCCTTTCCTCCTTCTCTTTTTAATTCATTTATCATTGCATTAATAATCTACTTTAATATCTTTATCAAGCTTGTAAATGAGAATGTCATAAGTTAATTATACGTATATATGGACTGGGAAATATTTTTAAATTTTTAAGATTCTACTACTACAAATACGCTACTTGCGTATTTGTTCTCAAATATTCCATTAAAAATCTTAATATCTTGAAACGTTATCGAATTCTTTCATACATCATTATACTATTTTAATTGAAAGAAAAAAAGAAGAAATCTTTTTAATATTAACATACTAATTTTTAATTCAATTAATAAACGGGTAGTAACGAGGTATATTTCACTTTTCGGTCTATAAATGATTAGGATAATTCGTGTAATTGTTTAAAAGAAATTGATAAAATTATCGAGTCAAAAGTATATGAGTAATTTTTAAAATCAATTACTCTCTTTCGAGAATTCTTCATATTGTTACAAGTTAGGATTTATTTCTTTTTTTTTTTACCCTCAAAAGAGTAATCGATTTTTTAAAATTGTCTAAGAACTTTTGGCTCACTCTATATATGTAAATATATCTATACATTGAGTTCGTAAAAATTATTCACAGCTTCTGTAATCTTTGCAGATATATATATATATATATATATATATATATATATATATATATATATATGTTCGTTAACGTGAAAATGTTCTTATCAAAGCAGTAAAATGTAGCGCGATAGAGAGAAGATAAGTACTCGAGATAATATTACTTATCTCTCTCCTCTCTCTCTTTCGCTCTCTCTCTCTCTTTATTTTTTTTTCTACGATACAATAGATGTTATACACTAATTGCAGAAATACTAAATTCCTTGAATTTACTTAGAAACTTCTTACTTTTGCAGTGATCATCGTATCCTCCATCCGTTTTCATAATCCGTTTTTCATAAGAAAATCAAAATGGCCGATGGGGTGCATATCCGCAATAAAAGAAATCAAGATGGCCGGTTTGATTTTTTTCTCGCGAAATACGAAAGACTTCTATTATAAATTTATACTATTTCCCGTGTATTTAAAAGCGCCCGTGTTGCTGCTCTTGTTTCTCATGCTATTCATCTATCCACCTCGAATTCATCGTAATCGTCGTAGTCGGTTAAAGACACGCTCTTTGAAAGCCTGTGAATCATCACTATAACGTTTCAGTCTCTTACTTGGCGTATTATATTGGCTGCATGACGTAATGACGGAGGACGGTAAATTTATTCGTTTCCTAGGTTAACGTCTTGGGCGAGTTCTCGCAGAACAAACTTGTATATCATTTTTTTTTTCTTTTTCATCGCTTTAACAATGAAAATTCGTGAGATAGTCATTTTTTTCACAGATTTCTTTTTCTCTTTTTTCTCTTTCCCTCCTCTCTTATGAAATCATTGAATTTATATTACATCGAACGCGACAAGATAGTATATCGCACTGATCACAAAGAAAAAGCAACGGTCAAAGATCGTTTCAAGTATCATCGATTATATTACTCATAACGAAGCGCATAAAGATTCTTAGAATTATGACAAAAAATAACCACCAACGAGTCCTTTGAATTTCTGAATCACAGAGTTATAGTCACAGGTTGGCCGTGATTCGAGATATTTTTTAATAATCGTTTGTTATACAAAAATTTTCCACGATATATTTTGTAACTCATTGAAAATGTTTGAATGTGTCGGAAATGTCTATAATGTCCATCGAGGTATATAGGTAGGTAGGTAGATAGGTTAGTTAAGTGTGTGCGTCTAACATCGGCGTCATTCGGCACGAGAAGTTCCAATCGCGATCTCCGCTCTAAAAGCGTACGCCGGAAATATTTCACCGGCGTCGTTGGATTCCACGGGGCCCCTCATGATGTAGAGATCCGGCAACACTGTTTTCTGCGTTCGTCGCGACGACGACGGCGGCGACGCAGTGCCGGCTTATGCGCGCGCGAGAACTTGTGACTTTAAAGCCAGGTGATCACGCGGGATTAAATATAGGATACCGTATTACATCTCTCTCTCTCTCTCTCTTTCTCTCTCTCTCTCTCTTTCTCTCTCTCTCTTTCTTTCTCTCTCTCTTTCTTTTCTATCCTTCGAATCTCTTGCGTATTCATATATGATAACATTTGTAATCTCCATTTCTTGAAAAGCCCACTTTATATCACGTGGCCGCACTACGTATGTCATGTTCGCTCTTTTCTCCAATGTTACGTCTCTACCATCATATAATGGTAAAATAGACGACCGGAAACGTAATGTGTGTGTGTGTGTGTTCGTGCGTCTATATATTTTATATATATATATATATATATATATATATATATATATATATAAAATAGATTCGTTAAATATTTATTCGAGTGCGTAAGCATAGATATAATGTGATCTATGTGTGAAAATTCTATATAAATAATGTATCATGAGTAATTTTTTTTTCTTTTTTATCATCTTTTTCTTTTTTCTTTTTTTTTCTTTTTTTCTTTTTTTCTTTTTTTCTTTTCTTTTTTTTTTTTTTTTTTGCTTTTTTCTTCCTCGTTGAAATATCCTCTCTACCAGCTACCATTTTAAGTACTATTTTTACCTATTTTTCTCTTATCTCGAAAACAACAAATATCAAACGAAACGGAAGCGAGCAAATGAAATTGGACACCGTGTCCCTTTCATCTGCTTGCAGCTACCTCGGATTCTTTTGTTTGTCTGTTCTCTTCACCGTATCGAAGAGAAAGAGAATTGCACGCTCACTTGTGTTCCTAGTTGACATCGTCCTCGTCCGTCGTCATATATTGCAATAATATTAGATAGAAATTACAAGGAAGAAATCGAGGAGATTTTTCGATATATCTTAAAATTGAAATTAATGTCTACTTCGCACCGATCTTCGAAAATAAAATTTTCTTTTTTGTCACTCTTTTTGCTCCTTTTTTCTTTTTTTTTTTTTTTTTATTATTTATAGATTTTTGACATCGATATAATTTCTTTGATCAATTTGAAATGCGCCTCGTTGAAATAGTATTATATTATATTATATTATGTATATACATATTTTTTTTGTGTACATTTTTTTCTCTTTTTATCACTTATAAAAAATTTCCTATTAATTTTTCTACGTCAGATTTTTATTTACGTCAAGTGATTTTAAAATCATCGACGATATGACGAAAATTGTATAAATTATACATAATTAACTAGGATAATGCGAGAAATTAATTAAATTTTCTTTTTTTCTTTTTTTTTCTTTTTTTTTTCTTCTTTTTTTTTTTTTTTTTTTTTTAATCTTTCTTTTTTATTCGGACAAGGTCGAGGCTAACAGTAATCAACTTACTCGAGAATGTCTAGATTAAACGATTCATTTATATGTATTGGATGATGTCTCTCAGTGCGTGTCCGATAGGTCTTCCATTCTTTACCAGGTCGCAGGTGACACAATATCCGGCGTACTTCTATACTTTTCATCCTTGAGTACAATTATTTGGTTCATTGAGAAAACTGTGTGGGCACTTTATATACAACTCTCTTTTTCTTTCTTTCTTATATCGCTAATACGCCATACCTATATGTGAGAAAGAGAGAGGGAGAGAAAGAGAGCGCGTCCATAGACTCTCTTTGCAATAACCGTGTGATTCATCACACAGAGGACACTTGACGCTTCTTCCTCTCTATTAAATGTGTACATGCGTGTACATGCTTGTTCATCATCGATTCCTTGAATTCCAGGTAATTGAACATTCTCTCTCTCTCTCTCTCTCTCTCGTCCTCCTACCCTTTAGCAATTTTCAAACGATTTATTGACCGTCAGGTCAAGCTCGAAATGTGCGTCTATAACCCCTCTCACATGTGTGCAATCTGTGAATAACCGATGACGCTTGCTTTTGATTTTTTTTATTTTTTTTATTTTTTTATTTTTTTTATTTTTTTTTATTTTTTTTTTATTATTATTTTTTTTTTTAAACGTTCGTTTTTCTCACGCTCTTTGTAGCGACAATGAATTTATCGGGAAAACTATGATTATCGAGCGGAAAAGGAAATTACATCGTCGAGGATATATGTATCAGCTTTGAACACAACGTCATTTGAAGCTTCTCAGAGGGGATGGCCATTTTTAAAAATGGCTTCCTACATGTGTACGTTCCGTTCATTAATTTTTTTTTGTTTCTTTTTTATTTGTGTTTTTTCTTTCTTTTTTTCTTCCCCTATTTCTGTGTAACCATAATTCGAGTCATCATTTCAATTCGAACATTATTCGAAGCTAGCCGAGAGAGGACGGTCATTTAAAAAAAATGGCACCTTACGTATGCGTTCAGTCTTTTTTATTTTTTCTTGTTTTTTATTACTTTTGTTTAATTATTATTCAACTCATTTCAAAGCGATGAATCATCATCGTTGCATTTATGGTTAGCATATACCAAGGATCAATTACGCAGCCGTTCAACGAAGACATTGCTTTTCGTTCATGCGTATCGAATCGACCGGTTCTCTCTCTCTCTCTCTCTCTCTCTCTCTCTCTCTTTCTCCCTTTCTCTCTCTCTCGCTTGCTTTTCGGGCGTGTCATTGTCACGCGATTACAAATCAAACACGTGGAATGAACGTGTGCGTTCGTGCGTGCGTGCGTACCAACATATCGGAATACATACTTGTGACTAACTCCTATGTTATATTTCGTAGTAGTACTATAGTAGTAATCGCGTGATTCATTTGAGATGATTAGGTATCTATCACGTTAACTTATTATCTGTCTTGTAAGTAAATGGAAAAGTAAATTTTTTTGAAAGAAATCGAGCTTTTTTTGTTTTTCGAAGAAATTTACTAAAATCTATTTTATCGACCAACATGATCTTACCGTTCTTAAAATTCGATAGGTTAGTGATAATAAAGTTTTTGAATTCGATCGAAATACTTAAAGGTTATCTTTTTATTTATTTTCTCATGTTCCTTTTTTATTTATTTATTTTTTTTTTCGAGTAAAATTAACGAGAATTATCGATCGAACAACATATATATATATATATATATATATACATCTACAAGGTGGGTCAAAAATTCCTAGGTGATTTTAAAAAATCGATTACGTTTTTTCGAGATTTTTGGCCTGTAGTTTTTTGAGTTATCACGTTTTAGTTTTGCATTTTTGCAATCTGAAAAAAAAATATTAATTGTCTTTTAAAAATTACGTGAGAATTTTAGAGACACCCTATACAAATACATGTATATGCGTGAGTATAATTCGTGGTACATACCGAATCGTTGAGATTAAAGCATGATTTATCGTCTTGGAAACTGTACGAGGTTAAAATGTACCAGGAATCTTAGCGCTATGTGTTTGTGCGAGACCAAGTATGCCTACGCATATAAGTAGGGTTTAAGAAAGAAGAGTCCAAGGATATACATAGTGTATGGGGGAAAGAACAAGAAAGAAAGAAAAAAAGAAAAAGAAGAGATCTCTTCAAGCGTGACGAATAGAAGGAGATGGTGTATCAAAAAGATAGTATTTAACCTTCGTTATCTTTGGAAAATTGTTTTTTTTTTATTTTTATTTTTTTTTTACTTTACGCGTGTCTGATAATAAATTTTGACTTCTGTAGTCTGTTTTTTTTTCTATTTTATTGATGCAATATCTCTTCCATTAATGATAGATAACAAGGATTTAATTATTAACATAGAAATAATTAATCTGATAAACGTAAGATTGTGTCAAGTGTTATTACTGTTACTACTATTACTATTCTATTACTACTACTACTACTACTAATATTCTATTATTACCATTACTATTCTACTACTACTACTACTACTACTACTACTACTACTACTACTACTACTACTACTACTACTACTACGCATTTGATCGCAAAACTCAAAGATATTAAGTCCTGACATTACAATCTTAATGTCTTATCCACGGTGTATAATCTATGATTTGATTTAATCTCTCTCTCGTTCTTCTTTTTCTTTCTCTGTAGTACGTTTGAAGTTATAAATATCTGTATGAATTTCATATAAGAAGGATAGCGTCTTTTCTGTAATAACATATCGAGATATATACATATTTATTTATTATTGTCGAAAACTACATATACGGTAGACCAAAAGTTTATAGACGATTTAAACAAAAAAATCAATTAGCTTTCTTTGAGATTTTTTTCAGCAAAAATTTATTTTTATATATCGTGAAACTTAATTAATAAAAACAAAAAAAAATCAGGTCGGATCTTTATAATATATAGATAGATCGTGCCCAAATTGGATTCTACGCGTTGAGCGGAGGAAATTTTTGGAATTTTCTCTCTCTTTCTCTCTCTCTCTCTCTCTCTCTTTCTCTCTCTCTCTCTCTCTCTCTCTCTTTCTCTCTCTCTCTCTCTCTCTCTCTCATTTTCTCTTTCTATCTAGTTTCTTTGTTCATTTTGGTAATCTCATTTTTTTCTACCCTCATGATCAGGATCATTTAAGCGTGGAAAAAAAAAAAGAAAAAAGATGAAGATGGAAGATTTTGGGTCGATTACATGCATCTTCGACGACCGATGTCACTACATTTATTCATTTTTAATGTTGTATTTAAGATTACGTATCGAAACAACGAGATTTTTTTTTTTAGAGAGAGAGAGAGAAAAGAGAAAAAATTAAGATCAGCGAACCGAATACACTTCGATGACTATACTTTTGTTTTTTTACGTTAATTAATTAATTAATGTCACTCAGTGTGTGAACTTTTTGGGGGGTTGTTTAAGAAATGAGAAGTCCTTTGATAAATTACGTG
This sequence comes from Vespa crabro, assembly GCF_910589235.1. NCBI lineage: Eukaryota > Metazoa > Arthropoda > Insecta > Hymenoptera > Vespidae > Vespa > Vespa crabro. Next base: position 3,510,886 of record NC_060962.1, read on the forward strand.
AGAAAAGAAAAAAAAATTGATGTTTTTTTTTTTCTTTTTCTTTTTAACTACAAGTCCTAACAAAAAGTCGTGTAAGAAAAAGTAATCGATTTTTAAAACCTTTGGACATACGGCTCCAGAATTTGAAACATTTCAAAAATTATTGGAAAAAAGATTCGTTGTCTGGGTACCTAGAAAGGGAACCGTTTTTCCTTTTTTCCTTTTGTTATGTATCGATACCTGAGTTGTAAAGATTGTCGAAGAATCATCCAGCAGCTGACCGGAATTCCAAGTTCCACCGTAGGAGTCTTTTATATTTAGAATACGAAGTGAGAGGGATGGTAAAGAAAAAGTGTTTAGTCAAGAGCACAAGATGAATCATTCGAAAATCTTTTACGTCTTTTGTGCGTATACAAATTTCAACGTTAGAAACTTTTGTATATACATATATATATATATATATATATATATATATATATATATATAAAAAATTGTGTCTGATCTTAAGTATACATACAGTCATATTTATCATAATATTATTGATGATATTGATAATATTATTGATGAATTATCATGTTTAGTTTAATTATTATTATTAAAATTAATAAATGGTATTTTATTAAATTCTTTTTTTTTTCAATTAAATTTAATAAATAAATAATATTTATATGTGTGTGTGTGTACGCTTATATTCATCAAACGACGATGACATTACTTTTTATTCATTTTTTTTATTTTTAATTTTAAATACTTTTAATTTGTACGTCACGCTGAAATGACAATACAAATTTACTTATAATACTCTTATATTAGTCGTATTTGGAGAAGTGACAAGAATGATAATTTGCCATTGTGACATATTTCTGA